>NC_057814.1:498858994-499041727 GCF_018294505.1 Triticum aestivum | reverse complement strand
CCGGGGCGGCGGCGGACCGGCGGTGGGGAGTGTTTTCGGGGCGGGCGGGGCGGCGCACCGCCGGCCGCGGGCGGCGGGGGGCGGCTGTTTGGCCGGTGGTGGCTGGCGGCTCAGGGGGGTGGAGGTTGAAGATGAACTGCAGGCCCTTGATTTCGTATCCAACGGCTGCAAAATCGACTGACCAGAGATGAAAAAGTCAGTCGACTGACGTGTAGCCTCACCTCTAGTGCGTTCAGTTTCGACAGTAAAATTCAGTTTCGACAGCAAAATTCAGTTTCGACAGTTAAGTTCAGTTTCGACAGTTAAATTCAGTTTCGACAGTTAAGTTCAGAGATGAGCGGCTGATGTATACATCTAGCACTTTGTGGTTATGTATTTTACGTCATCTATTGGAGATGCTATTAGAATTCCACTCAGGTTAACGTTGTCTCTCTTGTCCTGCTTCAGCCTCGGCGTCGTACAACTCACCGGAGCTGCTCCAACGACGAAACCCTCCATCACAGCGGAGCAGTACCTCGGGCTCCATCTCCAGACGCCTAAGATCTTCTTCCCCTCCTCCGACAGCCAAGTCAGCCGGAGCATCCTCACCGGCCAACCCAATCACGCTGAGATTGACATGGCTTTGCCAAAGAGGTTGTACACTTCTTGTGGTTTGACTTAATCTCACCATACTTCTTTGCATCCTGTGATCTTCCAATTCTTGTGAACCAAACACCCAGATTGGCAGAAATCCTGTGTTTTTAAATTCTCTGTTTTGCACGTGCATTCCTATCCTATTCCTGTCTATTTCCTATCCCTGCATTGTTAGAATCCTCAAATTGAAACAAGCCCTTACACAATTACTTCTGTTACAGATATGTGTCAAAGAAAACCTTATGTGGTTTGTCCTGCTCCTGCGGTGCTGTGTTCCACCCCAGCTCAGTTGCTCCAATGACGGAAGGGTTCACCACAGCAGGGATCCGCTCTCCAGACTGTTTTTCGCCGCCTCAGATCTTCTTCCCCGCCGCCTGCAGCCATGACAACTGCATTACCATCATCAACTGAGCAGATGACCTTGAGGACTACACGGGTCCGCAAGAGAGGTCGCACTCTTCCGTGTCTGCTTACGTTATGCATCGCTTAATATGATGACATGCTACTTTATCATCGTGTTCACCTATTAGACTCCGACTCAGGTCCAAACTTATGCTGAAACTTGAGTTTTTAAATGGTTGTGGGGTACATATTGGGGCAGCAATCAGTACTATCTGTCTACTATCTGGTTAATCTCGGGTGTCTACTATGAGTTTCATGTTGGGTGCAAACAAACATTAAAGGAGCCATTATCTGTATTTTTTAACTAAAGCTATTATCTGCCTGCTATCATTGGTTTTGGGTCTATCCACAATTTGCTACCATCACTCTGGATTTGTGCATGCACTCCTTACATAATCTCACTATGTTTTATTCCTATGCATGTCAGTTATTGTACACAATGGAACTGAACATGTAGAGCAAAAGAGACGAGCCTTGCGTGGCAATAAAATTTCATGCAGACGTCGCTCCATGGTGGGCGCAAAGGCAGCCCCCCTCCACCCATTTCGGATCGTAATCAAGAGGAAGATAACTGTTCTGAGGGGGATTCAGAAGCAGAAGACCACTCCTATTTACCCCATGAGGTCTTCGCTCTAACTTGGCATGCTGATGTTGGTTATATCATGCATATGGTGCCTTGCATTGCTTACTTTATACATCAAATATGTCAACTGCTTAGTTTAGACATGCTTTGTGTGAATGCCATCTGTTTAGTTTATCCATCGTTTATGTGAATTATGCAATGCCATCTTGTTTAGCCAGGCATCATATATGTGAATTTTGCAATGCCATCCTGCTTAGCTAGTCATCTTATATGTGAATTATATCAGGCCATCCTTTTTTCATTACGTATTACATTTGTCAACAATGTTAGTACATTCAACTACTCTTCGTGTGCATCAGCCATTTGACACAGTGATGGAAAATTCTGGAGTGAAACCAAGGTCTTCAAAGAAGACTATGCTATCTGACGAAGTGCATATCTCGCTGGTTACGGATAGCTCCTCAGAGGAGGATTCAGAGACAGATGACCAGTCCTATCCCCCCCCCCGAGGTGCATGCTCTAACTTGGCAGGGTTATGTTGCTCATACCGTGCATATGGTATCTTGCATTGCTATGTCATTTGCTTAGTTTAGACATGATTTGTGTGAATGCCACCTGTTTAGTGTCTAATTACCATATATGTGAATTATGCAATGCCATCTTTTTGCAATACATTATATATGTGAATTATGCAATGCTATCTTGTTGCAAGGCATTATATATGTGAATTATGCAATGCCATGTTGTTTAGCCAAGCGTCATATATGTGAATTATATCATGTCGTCCTTTTTTTGTATTTCTCATTGCTTTTGTCGACAATGTTTGTATATTCAACTGCTCTTCCTGTGCATCAGCCATTTGAATTGGTGATGGAGAAATCTGGAGTGAAAACAAGGTCTTCGGAGCAGATAATGCTACCTGGTGAAGCAGATATGTTGCTGGTTACAGATAGCTCTTCAGAGGAGGATTCAGAGGCAGATGACCAGTCCTATTATCCCCCTGAGGTGTATGCTCAAACTTGGCAGGGTTATATTACTCATATCATGCATATGTTGTATTGCAATGCTTAGTTTTTACATCATATACACGATGTTGAATGCCATCTCCTTAGTTGACACATCATATATGCGATTGCCCTCTGCTCACTTCCTTAGTATATAAATCATATATTTGAATTATATCATGCCATGATGTTTACATAGACAACATGTATCTGAATTATGGCATGCCAACCCATTTTCTAAAGACATAATATAGTTATATCATCTCATCCTGTTCACATAGTCATCATATTTTGAATTATGTCATTCTATCCGTGAATTATATCATGCCATCATGTTTCCATCGATGGCATGTTTGTGATTTATGGCATGCCAACCACTTTAATAGACACGTCGTATAGTTATATCATGTCATCCTGTTTACATAGTCATCATATTTTGAAGTATGTCATTCTATCCTGTTTAGTTAGCCATCATACATGTGAAATTGTGTCATGCTATCCTGTTTAATTAGCCATCATATATTTGAAATTATGTCCTGCTATTCTGTTTGGTTAGACAACATAAATGTGAATTATTTCATGCCCTGTTTCCTTCCTTACTATCCATTGCACCTTCTATCTTACAATGTCTGTACATTCAATTACTTTTCTTGTTTATCAGCCATTTCAATTGGAGGGGGTGATGGTAGTATCTGTGGGAGTAAAAACACGGTCTTCAGAAAAGATCGTGCTACCTGTCGATGGAGATAGAACCACGGTTGTACTTGCCCAAGAACCAGCCCCACCACACATAACCCAGACTCACGCATATTGTACCCCTACCCAGTTGGACAGAGAACCAACTACACCCCTTCTAACCCCAACGCCAGCAGATAGTAACCCAGTTCCCGTTGACACAGCACCGTCTCCACCACAGAGCACCCAAACACGAGCAATTAGTAAGGCAACTGCAGTGCCCAAAGCACGAGGACCACCACTCTGAACCCCAAGTCAACACTTAAAGCAGAAGAAGAATTGTTCTCAGGTCAGGTTCCGTAGCTATGATTCATACTACTTTGCTCTTGCATCACTGTATTTACTCATACCAACTAACTTCAAATTTGAAGGATGCAATTGAAACTCCAATGGCGCAACAGGTATGTTTTAAACCTGTTTCTTTAACGTGTTTGCTGTTGTAACTTGCTCTATGTTGATTTCAGTTTCAATTGAATAAACAGTTATGTTCTCATGCCATGCACATTACAAGTGTTGTTATTGCTGTGTAGTTTCCCACACTTATATTCTGTCTATGCTGCTTTGTCTTAAATAGATATGATTCAAACTGTATCTATCTTGATTTGGCAACATAAACTAGAATGATATAGACCATACAGTGACCATACTACATAGATATATGTTTGTTTCATGCTGTTATCCTGTCCACCTTACTACTGAACTGGTTTACCAAAATGAGTTTCATATACTACATTGTAAACCTGTATGTGTTTGTTTGTTTCTCCTTTAGAATGCGGATAAAATATTGGAGAAGAGTACCCCGTTATGCAATGGTAAAGGAAGTAATGCAGATCAGGTTCAAGATAGTGAGACATCCCTGTTGTTCTCCAAGAAAGCTGATAAAAACTATATTGAAGACATTGAGACAACCCCAAAGTCCTGTCTTGATGTAGTGTTCGAGTTACTGGCTACTACTGCTGGCACCAGCTCTTCGTACTCGCTGCCTGAATCAGTTTGGCTTCTTGAGTCTCAACTTCAAGTTGAAAGACATCGATCAGATGTTATGCAACAGGAAGCCGAAGGACTGAGGAAGTCCCTGCAGAATTCAGATGCATACTTTCTGGTGCAACAACAAGTGCTGGAGGATTTAAGCGCCAAACAAGAGAAAGTTAATAAGCTTGCTAAGCATCTTGCCAGCATTATGGGTACCCAGGATATTGTTTCTTGAGCTCTTCTGAAGTGGTTTCAGTTCTGGACTTGTTTTGCTATGGCGTTTATATGCTGCTTTGTTCCCTATATTTGCACTTGTGGCGAACTTTGATGCCCAGTGGATGTAATATAGCCGTGATAGCCTAGCGTAAGTTGCTTGCTTATTTATTTCCGTTGTCTTGTTTATTTGTTTTCTTGTAGTCAGGGCAGTTCTTTTTCCACGATTTGCTAGTGGCCGGAATAACCTATTTCTTAAAACTAGGCCACATTAACAATGGGCCACATATTTATTGTAGTTAACATGGGCCTCCTATGGGCCGTAGAAACAATGGGCCTTCTAAGGGCCATAGAAACAATAGGCCTTCTACGGGGCGTAGACACAATGGGCCTTCTACGGGCCGTATCATCAATGGGCCTTCTACGGGCCGTATGATCGGTTGGCCAAACATGGGCCAATAACAGACCAAATTATGGCCGTAAATGGGCTAGAGTTGAAATCGTCCGTTCATGGGCCGACCATAACGGGCCGTCGTTAATAGGCCGTATTTGATGACGCTATGAAAACGGCCCAACGTATTAACGGGCCACAAACGGGCCGACTGTAACCACGGGCTGTATTTGGCCCACAAGCAGAAAATGACAGTAACGGGCCAAAAGTAAACGGATGCTGGAAATGAGCCCAAGAATAAATGGGCCATGAGAAGGCCGAAAGATAACCTGGGCTGGAAATGGCCCAACGGAATAATGGGCCGTTAATGGGTATAAAGTGATACACTGTTCATTACGAGCCATTTTTACCACGGGCCGTTAATGGGCCGAGGGTTACTAAGGGCCTCATATGGGCCAAAAGACATCATGGGCCATACATGGGCCGGAAGTTAAAACGAGCTGGAATTATATTGGACGGCCCAGATGACGCTACTGGGCCTAATTCAGATAGGCCGTAAACGGGCCCTGGGTTAGCGGGCTGTAAATGGGCTATATGCGAACAGGCCGTTAACAGGCCTGCCGTGGGCCGGCCCGCCACCTTTTGACCAAGTGAAACGGGCTGGCCTTTTCACAGGAATGGGCCTCTGTTGGGCCGTGCCATGTGTCGACGTATCATAGGCGCTTTGGGTCCAATGAGTGGATGACATCTGCCCCAACGGTGAGCCGACACGTGTTTCCTCCAGCCAATGATGATTTTACACGTGGAAAATCCCCATTGGTCGGGGCTGTTAACGGGTTATCGGATCCAAAACCGGACCCGATAGCTTAACGGTGTTCCGTTACGGTGGATGCCATGTGTCGGTCACCCTTGACGAAAGCACTTCTATGACGCGCGATTTATCGTCATGGAAGTGGACACTTCTGTGATGATAATTTTGGTAATGTCATGGAACACTTCTACGACAGCACAGGTATGACTATCTTGATTCTGTCATAAATTTGTCATGGATGTACATGCATGACAGAAAACGTGACCTACTGTGAAAAACACGTATCATCACGGAAGTGTATTTTTTTGTAGTGCAAGGGTCATGACCTTCGAGATTGCAAGCAAGTCGAACAGTTGGTTGAGAAGCAGAAAGCTGAGTATGAGAGGCGCGACAAGGAGAGAAACCAGAATGGTGCTAGCGGGAAAGGCCGCAATGGTCGTAATGGGCACCCTGGCAAGTCTGATCAACAGAAAGAGAAACCCGGCAGAGGCCATGAGAGGAACGAAAATGAAGATGGCAGCGAAGAAGAAGACGATGAAACCAGTGAACAGGAGTTTCAGAAAGCTACTGAGGCAATGTGCATTGATGGGGGTGCATCTTTGCACTCCTCTCACTGTCAACTCAAGCAGTGGGCACGTGAAGTTAATGCCGCAGAACCAGTGGCGAGCGCTCGAGAACCACTCAAGTGGTCCCACATGCCCATCATCTTTGACATTGAGGATCATCCAGACCGCACTACGGTGGTGGAATGTTTGCCGTTGTTGGTTTCACCAGCAATCCGCAACCTCAAGGTCACCAAGATGTTGGTTGACGGCAGGGCATGCTTGATTTTGATTTCTCCTAATGTGTTGAAGAAACTCAAGATTCCAGATGAAGACCTAAAGAAGACTGGCACTTTCCAAGGAATCAACCAGGGTAGGAGCCAGCTGAAGGGAAAGATTACCTTCGCGGTAACATTTGGTGGGGCAATAAACTTCAGGACTGAGAAGATTGTGTTTGATGTTGTTGAACTTCCCCTACCATTCAACGGGATTCTTGGTTGACCTGCTCTGGCCAAGTTCATGGTGGCATCCCACTATGCCTACAACACTCTGAAATGCCTGGTCCTATGGGAGTCATTATCATTCCATCGGATAAGAGAGATGCAGTCATCTGTGTGGATAAGATGTATAGAGATGAGGTCACAGCGGAAGGCGTCAAGACCTCAACTCCTGCCAAGGAAGAGAAGAAAGTCAAGGAAACCGGCAAGGACACCGACAAGGACTCCGGGAAGTGCATCTCTTTGGAGTGTGCTGCGCCCGGCAGCGACTGGCCGGAGAGTTCAACTAGCAAAAGATCCAAGGCTGCTCCCCTTGCAACTAAGAAAGTTCCGACGTGGCAGGATGGATGGCACTTTCACCATTAGTGCTACCCTTGACGACAAATAGGAAATCATGCTCGTTGCCTTCCTGCGGACGAATGCCGATGTGTTTGCCTGGCAACCGTCTGACATCCCTGGTGTTCCCAGGGAGGCAATCGAGCACCACCTTGTTGTCTGTTGATATTTCTTGAGCTTGCGTTGGTTTTTCCCTTGAAGTGGAAAGGGTGATGCAGCACCATAGAGATAAGTATTTCCCTCATTTAAGAACCAAGGTATAAATCCAGTAGGAGAAACGCGCAAGTCCCCAATAGATGCACCTGCACAAACAATCAAACACTTGCACCCAACGTGATAAAGGGGTTGTCAATCCCTTAACGGTCACTTGCAAAGGTGAGATCTGATAGGGATAGATAGAACTAAACAAAAAGATAAAATATTTTTGGGTTTTTTGGTTTATAGATCTGAAAATAAAAGATTGCAAAATAGTAGATCGAAAACTAATATGATGGAAAGTAGATCCGGGGGGCATAGGTTTCACTAGAGGCTTCTCTCATGAAGGCAAATAATACGGTGGGTGAACAAATTACTGTCGAGCAATTGATAGAAAAGTGCAAAGTTATGACGATATCCAAGGCAATGATTATGTAATATAGGCATCACATACATGTCAAGTAGACCGACTCCTGCCAGCATCTACTACTATTACTCCACACATCGATCGCTATCCTGCATGCATCTAGAGTATTAAGTTCATAAAGAACGGAGTTACGCCTTAAGTAAGATGACATGATGTAGAGGAATAAACTCAAGCAATATGATGAAAACCCCATATTTTTCTCCTCGATGGCAACAATTCAATACGTGTCTCGCTACCCCTAATTTGTCACTAGGTGAAATCACGCAAGATTGAGCCCAAAGCTAAGCACCTCTCCCATTGCAAGAAAAACCAATCAAGTTGGCCAAACCAAACCGATAATTCGAAGAGAAATGCAAAGATATCAAATCATGCATATAAGTATTCAGATAAGATTCAAATAATTTCATAGATAAGATGATCATAAATCCGCAATTCATCGGATCTTGACAAACACACCGCAAAATAAGATTACATCGGATAGATCTCCAAGAACATCGAGGAGAACATGGTATTGATAATCAAAGAGAGATAAGAAGCCATCTAGCTACTAGCTATGGACCCGTAGGTCTGTGGTAAACTACTCACGCTTCATCAGAAGGGCAATAGAGTTGATGTACATGCCCTCCGTGATCGAATCCCCCTCCGACAGGATGCCGTAAAAGGCCCCAAGATGGGATCTCATGGGAACAGAAGGTTGCGGCATTGGAAAGTGTTTTCATGGATGCTTCTGGTGCTTCTGGAATATATGTGAATATATAGGAGGAAGAGCTAGGTCAAGGGGTTACCGAGGGGCCCACAAGGTAGGGGGCGGCCCCACCCCTAGGGCGCGCCCTCCACCCTTGCCGCTGCCTCGTGGCTATTCTGACTTGCACTCCAAGTCCCTTGGGTGTCTTCTAGTCCAAGAAAAATCATCGTGAAGTTTTATTCCGTTTGGACTCTGTTTAGTATTCCTTTTTTGCGAAACTCAAAAAGAAGGAAAAAACAGAAACTGGCACTGGGCTCTAGGTTAATAGGTTAGTCCCCAAAATAATATAAAATAGCATATTAACGCATATAAAACATCCAAAACAGATAATATAATAGCATGGAACAATAAAAAATTATAGATACGTTGGAGACGTATCATCTGTCCTCACGCCCGCCCCGTCAAGCAAAAAGTCAGGAAGCAGGTCTTGGAGCAGCAACAATTCATTGATGAGGAAATTAAGAAGCTGGAAGCAGCAGGTTTGGTCCGAGGGGTATTGCATCCAACTTGGTTAGCAAATCCAGTGGTGGTGCGCAAGGCTAACGGGAAGTGGAGACTTTGTATTGAATTCACTGACTTGATCAAATCTTGTCCAAAGGATCCCTTCCCCTTGCCGCACATTGATCAGATTGTTGATTCCACCTCTGGATGTGACTTGCTTCCCTTCTTGGATGCGTACTCTGGGTACAACCAGAGCTTCATGGCCAAGGAGGACGAAGAAAAAACTGCCTTTATCACCCCATGTGGCACGTATTGCTTTGTGCGTATGCCTTTCAGGTTGAAAAGTGTTGGTTCTGCGTTCGCAAGGGCCGTGCAGAATGGTTTTGAGCCACAGCTGCACAGGAACATTGAAGCATACATGGATGAGATAGTGGTCAAAACCAAGGACAAATCTTCACTCATTGAGGATTTAGAAGAAACCTTTGCAAATTTGTGGAAGATCAACTTGAAGTTCAATCCAGAGAAATGTGTGTTTGGCGTTCCGTCCGGCAAGCTTCTTGGGTTCTTTGTGTCTCAGCGAGGGATAGAAGCCAACCCCGACAAGATCAAGGCAATAGAGCATATCCAAGCCCCGAAGACCGTCAAGGATGTGAAGTGCCTGACTGGATGTGTGGCCACACTAGGCAGGTTCATCTCTAAGTCTGTTGAGCGCGCCTTGCCGTTCTTCAAATTTTCGAAGAAAGCTGGTCCAGTAAAATGGGCTCCTGAGGCCGAGGCTGCGCTGTCGGATTTGAAAGCTTACCTTTCCTCTTCCCCAACCTTGGTCGCACTTAAACCACAAGAACCGTTGCTACTGTATTTAGCGGCAACAAATCAAGTGGTTAGTGCAGCCTTGGTGACGCAAAGGGAAATGGACATCGAAGAAGCTACCGTGGCAGAACCACCCAGTGTTGAACCAGCATTTTCCCTAGCAAAGCCTGTCGGCGGCGATGAAGGGGGACCATAGATCGGCGCTGACAAACAGAAAGGGGTGGTAAGAAAGGAAGTGGTGCAACGACCAGTGTACTTTGTTAGCTCCCTCTTGCAGGGGCTAGGTCAAGGTACTCTGGAGTCCAAAAACTGATCTTTGGCCTCCTCATGGCCTCAAGGAAGCTGCGCCATTACTTTCAAGCCCACGAGATCACCGTTGTGACTTGCCTCCCACTACAGCGAACCTTGAGGAACCCCGAATCCACCGGCAGGATAGTAGAGTGGGCTTTTGTCGGATGTGGGGTTCCGGCAAACCCTTAAGGTTCGAACACTGGGGTGCGCGTGAAGTCTTTCCCTCCTACCGAACTACACCCTAGCTCGCTAAGATCTCGCGGACGAACTTGACGAACTCGCAACACATAAAGACACGAGGTTTATACTGGTTCGGGCCACCGTTGTGGTGTAATACCCTACTCCAGTGTGGTGGTGGTGGATTGCCTCTAGGGCTGATGATGAACAGTACAAGGGAAGAACAGCCTCCTGAGGTTGAGGTGTTCTTGTGAGTAGGCTCTCGATCGGGTTGGATCAAGCTAAGATGAGATGCCTCTACTATGGTGGCTAGCTCTACTTATATAGGCCCTGGTCCTCTTCCCAAATATTGAGCGGGAAGGGAGCCAACAACGGCGGGCAAATTTGAAGGGGGACAGCTAGTACAAGCTATCCTGACAAAAGCGGTCTTCGCCTGTGAAAAGCTCTGGTGGTGACGCCGTCTTGGGCTCCACGATGACCTCCGTCTCACCGTCCTCCTGGTCTTGGTCTCGTTGCACCAATATAGCAACCTTTGCCTGATGCCTCGGTACTCTTCGCCTGCGCTGGCCTCCTTAGCACCAAAGAGGAAATAAGAACGCTGCGCGCGCTGGCGCCCACCTGTTGTTGTTCGTCATGGCTCACGTCACGAGAGCCTCGTGAGGTTTTCCCCGCCTTGATATCTCCGCTCCTCGTGAGCCTGCCTGGCTAGGCCACTCCAGAGGAGGTCTTGCGTCGTCCGCCTCGCGAGGCTTGGACCCTCGCAAGGGTCTTGGATGCCTTGTTGATGAAGACAGGCCGTACGGACTGCTGGCTTAGCCACGCCGTCGGCCGCAGGCAGGCAAGTCTGGGGACCCCCGTTCCCAGAACGCCGACAGTAGCCCCTGGGCCCAAGGTGCGCTCGGGCTTGGCTCCGCGGCGAAGCCAAGGGTCAAGTTCGGAGCACCGCGGGCCCCAAAAGCCTGCGGCCTCGATTGACGCGTGGCAGTTGATTGGATGTGGGCGTCTCCGCTTCCCCACGCTGCCTCGGCAACTGCACAACTTGACAAGTCCCTGCGACATGCAAGGAAAACCATCATTACCTGCGATCGTGGGAGACGCCGGTTGGCCTTCTCTTGCTATAAATGGGGAGGGGGGTGGAGCCCCTGTTGCCCATCTCTTCCTTGCTTGCTTGCTTCTTCCTCCTTGCTCCACTGCTGACAACAATGGCGCCCATCAGAAGGTTTTCTACTGAAGAGAAAGGAAAGGCTCCCTGTGATGATCCGGGGCCACTTCTGCCAAAGAAAAGGTCGATCCATCGCCGTGCTGAAGCGGCGATGGAGGTGGTGACGAGGCCTTGGTGCGAGCGGCCTCCTCTGGGATACCCGCTACCCTTGTACGCCCGAGCCGAGGGCTCAGGAGGTCGGAGCGACGAGCAGCGCCGCCTGCGCCGTGTCCGGGGTCGCCGCGCCACGATGACGCGTGCCGTCGCCCCTGGGATCCACGCCGCTGACTCCTCGCGCGAGTTGGTGTTGTGGGCGCCGATGCCTCCAAGCTCCTGGATCGCTTCTTGCGATTCTTCTCCGACGTGATGCCGCCGAGGGGGCCTCTCGAGCTCTGGTTGCAGCACGCTGACTGCAGCGCTCCGGCGACCGGAGCGGAGATCGAAGCGGTTCCCACCGGCAAGGTCTTCATGACCCATGGCTGGAGGGAGATCACACGGGTCTGCCGTGCGAGGGGCGCCCTCGCGATCCACTTCGAGTACGACGTCGCTTCCACGCTCTTCTTCAAGGTCTTCGACGCCAAGGGCCACCACCAGGAGTGCTGCCCCGGAGAGGAGCGCCAAACCGACGCGCGCTCTGCTCGAGGCTACTCCAGCAGCAGTAACCCTTGGGAGTCCAGCAGCTCTCCTGAGCTTTACGAGACTCCAAAGACGAGCGACGACAGCAACGTGCCCCCGAGCTCTCGCCGCGCTCGGAGCAGAGCCGCGGCGTTCGGCCGTCGCCGCCGCTGATCTGGATGGGGTTGGCGCCGGTCCTCCGTGGCCCACTGTTGATGATGGCGTCCGCCACAGAAGGGCGTAGATAGGATTCCCCTTAGCATCGGCTCTTGTTTCCTGCGAAGAATCATGAATCACCCCGTGGGGGCATGTAAGGGTCTGTAATGTCTTTTGTGCCTGTCTTCCCTGTTATGAGAATTTGGTGAACGCACGTCCCGTTAAGGCTCGGTCCCCCCTTTCTTTTCTCGCAATAGCTTGTTGCTCTACGCTGACAGGTCCCGGTCCCCAGGCAGGCTACAGCCATCGCTGGTATGCCAGGTCGCGTGCCGTGGTCAAGGCTAGGAGGTGTGTGGCCCGAGGTCTAGTAAGAGCCCCTGAGGCGCGATGCTCAGGAGGTCCCCCTTAGCGCTCAAGCAGCCATGGTAAGGCGAGAAAGGGAGTCGACGTGGCAGCAACGGGGTTGCGGCAAGGAGCGAGTGACCATTAGGCCCAAACATTTAGCCGATCCGAGTGCGGGACTTATCTTGTTGATTTCGCGGCGACTCCTGACGCTGCGCTGGAGCTGCGTACCTACTTGTGCGACATAGCTAGACCGGCCCATACGAGTTTCCCTCCCCCATACTTTCCTTAGTGCTCTACGTCCTCAGGTCCCGGCCCTCGAGCGAGCTCAGCCGCCGCTGGTATGCCAGGTCGCGATGCCGTGGTCAAGGCCAGGGGGTGAGGGCTGGAGAGCCAGTAAGAGCTCCTGAGTTGCGATGCTCAGGAGCCCCCCTTTTAGCGCGCAAGCGAATTGCACGAGAGAGAAGGAGACTCGCGGTGCCGCCTGCTATCCTTCCCGCGGGGATCCCTGTGAACAGGCACAAGAAGAAACACGGTTTTGCCGTTACAGTTGTCAGCCTACCGCTGGTTGCTCTGGATGAGGTGAAGGCACTGAGGGCCTGGTGAGGTGACGTGCGTGGGGCGTGCCGTGAGCCAGAGCTCGACCGCTCAGATTTGTCGGCGTGGGAGGGACGGACCCATGCACCAGCGCCGTGCCTGTGTGGAGGCCCCGGGGGAGGCGATGATTAGGCAGGTGGTAGAAGTTGGCAAGTTAAGCATGGAGAGCAGATCAGCTTAGGTAAACGCAGGAAGATACATGCCACCGGGTCCGGCACGAGCGGCTTGGGGATGATGCAGCCCGAGGGGCGCCCCCAACAAGGTAAGCTAAAGACGTAAGCAAAAGGGATACATGCCACAGGGACTGACCCATGTGGCCTGGGAATAATGCAGCCCGAGGGGCGCTCCCAGGTTAAACGAGCTTGGAAGATGTCACCTGGTTCTGTAGACGAAGTAGAGTTGGTGCAGCTGAAGGCGTGCGTTGAAGAAACGACTCCTCATGAGCCACCGGGACCCTGAGCCTCGGGAGGCTCTGGGGGCTCGGGAGGTTCCCTGAAGACTGTCTCCATCTCCTCCAGGACGGCGTGGTACCTGGCCTCCCGAGCCGCCAGGACACGCCGCAGGTCGCGTTGATAGGCTGACGCCACGCTCGGCAAGCCGAAGGGCATGCGAACGTAGCTGTGCGGTGGGCCCTCGCAGCGGCCCACACGCGATGGCCAGAAGCGCTCCTGAGATGCGGCCCTGTTGAGCCCGGGGACGTCGATGCAGACACGCAGCCCAGCATCCTCGCCTGGATGGGGAGCTGCACCCTGTGAGCGGCGGTCGCCGCGTATGGCTCTTGCGTCTTGCAGTTCCTGTGTGGTCTTGGTGATGAACTCCTGAGTGGTGGGCACTCCTTGCCCTGTGCTCTCCTAAGGGTCACGTGCCGCGAAGCACGCCTCCAAGAGTCGCCCAAGCGCCTCCCTCGTGAGGGTGGCAAGGTCTAAGGCCCTCCAGAAGAGAGCCCCCGAGCCCTGCCCGAGGAGGGCGCTGGGCGCGCCTTCCTATGCGATGGAGGGAGGCGCCCCTGGGACGGGCACTGATCCTGACGAGGCTCCTGCCGTGATGCCATCCTCCTGAGGTCCTGCACGGCGCGGCTGCTTCTTCTTGGGGATGGCCTCCGGAGGGCCTTCATTTCTGCTGTCGGGGTCGTCGATTGCTGCGGCTTGAAAGGCGCGCTCGAGGGAGCACACTGCATCCCTCTCTTCACACGGGACCGTGATGATTCCTCCGCTTCCTGGCATCTTGAGAATGTTGTAGCCGTGATGAGTGACTGCCATGAACTTGGCCAGGGCTGGATACCCGAGGATGGCATTATACGGCAGGCGGATGTGCGCGACGTCGAAGTCGATGAGCTCGGTGCGGTAGTTCTTGCGCTCCCCGAAGGTGACAGGCAGGCGGACCTGCCCTATCGGTGTGGTGGAACTGTCGGTCACTCCTGAGAAAGGCTTGGTGGGCTGGAGCTGTTCATAGGGTACTTGGAGGTTGTCGAACGTGTCGACGGACAGGACGTTGAGCCATGCGCCGCCGTCGATGAGGGTCTTGGTGACTTGCACATTGCTGATGACTGGGGAACACAGCAAGAGGAGGGCGCCAGCAGTGGCTGCGCACTTGAGCTGATCCGCCGAGTTGAAAGTGATGGCGCATTGGGACCACTTGAGCGGGCGGGTGGCTTCGAGCTTGGGGAGCACCGCGTTCACCTCGCGAGCGAACTGTTTGAAGATGCAGGCGATCGTGCGCGGCTCCTGGAAGCCCCCAGCCCCTCGTCCTGGTGGTGGGCGTCGTTCCTGCTTGGTGGCGGCAGCGGGGGAAGACCGGTGTTGCCCTGGGGGCGATCCTCACGAGGCGGGTCCCTCTAGGCGCCCTCGCAAGGTTGGTCCTGCCAGCGGTCCTCACGAGGCCGGTCGCGCCACTCCTGGCGCGGGCCACGGTCGTCCCAGCATCCGCCTCCTCGTCCTCCTCCGCGGCCGTAGCCCCGATCGTTGCGCTCGGCGCGTCGACCGTAGCGTCCTTCCCATATGGCTCTGAGCTCTTGACAGTCGCTGGTGTTGTGGGTGTTCAGGTTGTGGAAGGCGCAGAACGGTCGGCTCTTCTTGGATGACTCGGGCTGATCTCTGCCCCGCTTGGTGTCGGGCTCCGCTGCGAGCACAGCTACCTCCTTGTGCTTCACGTCCTTGGCCTTGGCCTTCTTCTCCTCCGCGCCCACGGCTGGCAGCTCAAGGAGAGAGAGGCGCCCCTCCTCAGCTCTTGCGCACTTGGTCGCCAGGTTGAACAGCTCCTGAGATGTGCAGAGTTCCTCGTGGATAGCAAGCTCTTCCTTCATCTTGACGTCGCGGACGCCATCGAAAAACGCGGAGATGATGGCCTCGTCCGTGACCTTGGGGATCTTGAGGCGGGTGTTGTTGAAGCGCTGGATGTACTTCTGGAGGGTCTCTCCTGGTTGTTGCTTGATGCAGCGTAGATCGCCCACGGCCGGCAGGCGGTCGCGGGTGCACTGGAAGTTGGCGACGAAGCGGTCGCGCATCTCGTCCCAAGAGGAGATCGAGCCGTGCTGCAGGTTCAGGAGCCAGGAACGGGCTCCATCCTTGAGAGCCATGGGAAACCAGTTCACCATGACTTCTTCGTCGCCGTTGGCCGCTTCGATGCTCAGCTCATAGAGTTGCAGGAACTCCGGGGATCGGCGGTGCCGTCGTAGCGAGGAGGCAGATCTGGCTTGAACTTGCCTGGCCAGGTGACGCTACGCAGCTCGGGGGTGAACCGCGCGCCTTGTTGCCAAGGCGCCATCTTGGGGCTGAGGTGGTGGAGGCACGCCATGAGCCCCGTCGCCCGCAACTGGTTGAGGGGGAGGCAGAGAGTGGGACGGCGCCGGAGAGCAACCTGCAGCGCGAACGAGCTCGGCGACGCGGTCGAGCCACTCCTCGTAGAGGTCATCGACGGGGCGGTAGCGCAGGAGCTCGTTCTCCGCGAGGAGCGCGGCCCGTGCCTCCATGGGAGCGCGGTGCGCGTGAGACGAAGAACCGGCAGGGGTCAGTGATGGAGTAGCGGTGCGGCCGTCCTGCCGCACCGAAGGATGCAGCGAGGATGCCTGCTGCTCGTTCCCCGCCGGGCCGGTGGCAGCATTGGCGGCGGGAGACGGAGAACGACGAGGTGGCCCGCCAATGGGAGCCGTCTGAGCGACACGGGCGGTGAGGGCAGCCCGACGCTCAGCTCGAGCACGGCGAGCGTCCGCCATGGAGACGACGGAGCGACGACCTGATGGATGGGAAGCTACGGCGCACCCCTACCTGGCGCGCCAAATGTCGGATGTGGGGTTCTGGCAAACCCTTAAGGTTCGAACACTCGGGTGCGCGCAAAGTCTTTCCCTCCTACCGAACTACGCCCTAGCTCGCTAAGATCTCGCGGACGAACTCGACGAACTCGCAACACAGAAAGACGCGAGGTTTATACTGGTTCGGGCCACCGTTGTGGTGTAATACCCTACTCCAGTGTGGTGGTGGTGGATTGCCTCTAGGGCTGATGATGAACAGTACAAGGGAAGAACGGCCTCCTGAGGTTGAGGTGTTCTTGTGAGTAGGCTCTCGATCGGGTTGGATCAAGCTAAGATGAGATGCCTCTACTATGGTGGCTAGCTCTACTTATGTAGGCCCTGGTCCTCTTCCCAAATATCGAGCGGGAAGGGAGCCAACAATGGCGGGCAAATTTGAAGGGGGACAGTTAGTACAAGCTATCCTGACAAAAGCGGTCTTCGCCTGCGAAAAGCTCTGGTGGTGACGCCGTCTTGGGCTCCACGATGACCTCCGACTCGCCATCCTCCTAGTCTTGGTCTCGTTGCACCAATATAGCAACCTTTGCCTGATGCCTCGGTACTCTTCGCCTGTGCTGGCCTCCTTAGCACCAAAGAGGAAATAAGGACGCTGCGCCCGCTGGCGCCCGCCTGGTGTCGTTCTTCATGGCTCACGTCACGAGAGCCTCGTGAGGTTTGCCCCGCCTTGATATCTCCGCTCCTCGTGAGCCTGCCTGGCTAGGCCACTCCAGAGGAGGTCTTGCGTCGTCCGCCTCGTGAGGCTTGGACCCTCGCGAGGGTCTTGGATTCCTTGTTGATGAAGACAGGCCGTACGACCTGCTAGCTTAGCCATGTTGTGGGCCGCAGGCAGGCAAGTCTGGGGACCCCCGTTCCCAGAACGCCGCCAGCTTTGGAGCTATCAAGTTCTGCCTTAAAGTTTGAGAGCATGACAACTATCCAAAGCTGAGTGGACACTGACACCTGATGAAGAGATTGTGGAAACTACCCTCCCCGGCAAGGAGGCCCCTAAGGAATGGGTCATGTAATTTGACGATGCGTTCTCACTCCAAGGTGCTGGCGCGGGAGTGTTACTCGTTGCACCCACCGGAGAACACCTCAAGTACGTCGTCGAAATGCATTTCCCCAGGGAAGATGCCACCAATAACACAGCAGAATATGAAGGGCGCCTTGCCGGGCTCCGGGTTTCTATGAAATTGGGAATCAAGAAGTTGATCATACGCGGCGACTCCCATCTCGCTGTGAAGCAGGTGAACAAGGATTATCATATCCCGCTGATGGAAGCTTACGTGGAAGAGGTGAGGAAGCTGGAGGAACACTTCGATGGGCTGCAAACAGAGCACGTACCTCGTGCGGAAAACAACATTGCTGATCACCTGTCGAAGTGCGCTGCACAGAAGCTCCCTGTGGAACCAGGCACTTTTGTGCTACATCTCACCCAGCCGGGAGTTTCTCCGTCAGCCTTGGCCACAAAAAGAAGAAAACTCAGCACCAACAAACATTTTCCGGCAGAGCTCCCTGGAGCCCCTGGTGAGAAGGTTGTCGGGCAGATGCTACGCTGACTGGTGAGCCATGCTCTCAAGTAAAACTCCAACTTCTCTCCGTTGAAGAAAGTGAACGAAATATGCCCTAGAGGCAATAATAAAGTTGTTATTTGTATTTACTTATATCATGATAAATGTTTATTTTTCATGCTAGAATTATATTAACCGGAAACTTGATACATGTGTGAATACATAGACAAAACAAAGTGTCCCTAGTATGCCTCTACTAGACTAGCTCGTTAATCAAAGATGGTTAAGTTTCCTGACCATAGACATATGTTGTCATTTGATGAACGGGATCACATCATTAGGAGAATGATGTGATGGACAAGACCCATCCGTTAGCTTAGCATAATGATCGTTAAGTTTTATTGCTATTGCATTCTTCATGACTTATACATATTCCTTTGACTATGAGATTATGCAACTCCCGGATACCGGAGGAACACCTTGTGTGCTATCAAACGTCACAACGTAACGGGGTGATTATAAAGATGCTCTACAGCTGTCTCCGAAGGTGTTTGTTGGGTTGGCATAGATCAAGATTAAGATTTGTCACTCCGTGTATCTGAGAGGTATCTCTGGGCCCTCTCGGTAATGCACATCACTATAAGCCTTGCAAGCAATGTGACTAATGAGTTAGTTACAGGATGATGCATTACGAAACGAGTAAAGAGACTTGCCGGTAATGAGATTGAACTAGGTATGAGGATACCGACGATCGAATCTCGGGCAAGTAACATTCCGATGACAAAGGGAATGACGTATATTGGCATTGCGGTTTGACCGATAAAGGTCTTCGTAGAATATGTAGGAACCAATATGAGCATCCAGGTTCCGCTGTTGGTTATTGATCGGAGATGTGTCTCGGTCATGTCTACATAGTTCTCGAACCCGTAGGGTCCGCATGTTTAATGTTCGATGACGATTTGTATTATGAGTTATATGTTTTGGTGACCAAAGATTGTTCGGAGTCCCGGATGAGATCACAGACATGATGAGGAGTCTCAAAATGGTCGAGAGGTAAAGATTGATATATTGGGCGATAGTATTTGGATACTGGAATGGTTTCGGGACGTTTCAGATTTTTATCGGAGTACCGAGGGGTTACCGGAACCCCCCGAGGAAGTAATGGGCCAACATGGGCCATAGGGGAGAGAGAGGGGAGCCCACAAGGGGTGGCACCCCCCCCCCCCCGTGGGCTGTCCGAATTGGACAAGGGGAAGGGGGCGCGGCCCCCCTTTCCTTCCCCCCTCTCCCTCTCCTTCCCTCTTTCCCCCTCCATGA
Source organism: Triticum aestivum (assembly GCF_018294505.1). Classification (NCBI taxonomy): domain Eukaryota; kingdom Viridiplantae; phylum Streptophyta; class Magnoliopsida; order Poales; family Poaceae; genus Triticum; species Triticum aestivum. The sequence continues at coordinate 499,022,500 of NC_057814.1, read as the reverse complement.
GAAGGAAAAAGGGGGCGAATCCTACTAGGACTGGAGTCCTAGTAGGACCCCCCTCTTGGCGCGCCCCTGGTGGCCGGCCTCCTCCTCTCCCTCCTTTATATACGTGGGCAGGGCACCCCTTGGAGAAAAAACAATTGTTCCAAGCCGTGTGCGGTGTCTCTCTCCATAGTTTACTCCTCCGGTCATATTCACGTAGTGCTTAGGCGAAGCCCTGCACAGATCACATCACCATCACTGTCACCACGCCGTCGTGCTGATGAAACTCTCCCTCGGCCCTCTGCTGGATCAAGAGTTCGAGGGACGTCATCAAGCTGAACATGTTCTGAACTCGGAGCTGCCGTACATTCGGTACTTGATTGGTTGGATCACGAAGACATTCGACTACATCAACCGCGTTAACCTAACGCTTCCGCTTGAGGTATATGAGGGTACATGGACACATTCTCCCGTTGCTATGCATCTCCTAGATTGATCTTGCATGATCGTAGGATTTTTTTTGAAATTGCATGCTACATTCCCCAACAGAAAGTGCTCCCACGGCTGATGAAATGCCTTTAGTCCTTATCGTCGAGCCTCAGGCTCCGACATGGGCACATCACATAGTCCAATTCTTGCAAACTGGAGAACTTCTTGACGACCCAGAGGAGTCTAAGAAAGTAGCCCGGCAGTTGAGTATGTAACAGTTTGTGGAGAACATTCTATACAGAAAGAGGCCGAATGGCGTGAAGCCGAAGTGTATCAGTCAAGAGGATGGACTAGTGTTGTTGGCAGAGATGCATGGAGGCGTATGTGGCTCACATCTGGGATCAAGAGCACTTGTCGGGAAAGCTTTCCGGCAAAGATTCTACTGGCCCGCCGCCCTCCGGGATGCTACTGAGCTCGTCACCAAGTGTGAAGCATGCCAGTTCCATTCCAAGAATATCCATCAACCAACTCAAGCGCTGCAGACCATCCCTCTATCCTGGCCCTTTGCGGTCTGGGGGCTCGACATCTTGGGCCCTTCCCCCGTGCTACCGGGGGCTTTGAATTCTTGCACGTGGCAATCGACGAGTTTACAAAGTGTCCCAAAGTGGAACCAGTGAGAAAGGTGACGACGTAGTCAGGTATCAAGTTCTTCAAAGACCTGGTGTGTCGTTTTGGAGTACCCAACAGAGTAATCACCGACAACGGCACCCAGTTCACAAGCCGCGCCTTCATGCAGTACATCCAGAGCCTTGCAAGCAAGGTCTCTTTCGCCTCTATTGCTCATCTAAGGAGCAACGGGCAGGCGGAAAGGATGAACACAGAAGTGCTGCGAGGGCTGAAAACAAGAACTGTTGATAGACTACAGAAATGCGGCAAACGCTGGATTGATGAGTTGGCGGTGGTTCTTTGGTCAATAAGGACGACAACAAATCGAGCTACTGGCCAGACTCCCTTCTCCCTGATATATGGGGCAGCAGCAGTGCTCCCCACGGAACTCATATACGGGTCGCCTCGGGTACTTGCCTACGATGAGGTAGCGCAAGAGCAGCTACGGCATGACGATGTCGTGCTCCTCGAGGAGGACCGTCTCCGGGCAGCTGTATGTGCTGCACGATACCAGCAAGCTCTATGCCGCTATCATAGCCATAGGGTTCACGCCCGGAGCCTTTAGGAAGGTGACCTTGTCCTTAGGTGTGTTCAGTCCGCCAAGGGTTCAACCAAGTTGACACCAAAGTGGGAAGGCCCTTACCGGGTAGTACGTGCCACCAGACCTGGCGCAGTCCGTCTGGAGACCAAAGATGGCATCCCAATGCAAAAGTCATGGAACATCGAGCATCTTCGTAAGTTCTACCTGTAAGGCGCGGTTGCCGGGCCTTGCCTCGATAGCCTGTTTTGTACAAGCATAGTCCCTCAGACTTGTAACCCTTTATACAAAGCCAGGCGCAGACCCTATGCAAATATAATAAAACGAAACGCTGGTACAGAACTTGCATGCATGTTTAATTAACTATGGCTTTATTGTGACTACAATAATCCTAGCATGAGATGACTAATCCTTAACAAAGAATCGTATGTAGTTGTTTCTCTCCTGCCTTCCTTTCTTAAAGTTAACGGCAGGGTTCTGCCACGGACGAACTTCCCAAGAACAAGAAGAAGGGGATGGGAACGAATCAGCGTTTGGTCCCCGATAGCTCTTTCTTACCGGGAACAAGAAGAAGGACAGCAAACCCAGATAAGTTCGCCTCGCCATCCATGATGTATTTTCATATGAATAACTTGTACTTAGGGAGGCCTCGTCGCTCCCAACATTTGCGCTCTCACCTTTCGATTCGAAGTCTTTTTGGTCAAGTTGGTTGTAGTGGCATTTGGGGGGGGGGGACTGACAAGGAGCAGGCCTCCATCCATGCTCCTAACCCATTAGACAAGGTTTAGTAGTAGCTGTGGTAAGGGCCGGCAGGATGTCTTGCCGGAGAACCTTGTTTACTTGAGAGTATTGAGGGATCATTCCTCAGCATGGACATGATACATGCACAAGTACTCGGCAAGCATTCTTTTTCCATTAATACGTGAATAAACAAGTATAGATCATACAGAATACAAACATGGACAGAGGATTACATGATTTGAATTAAAACTTGGCTGGTGCCTACATCTTTCAAATTGAAAAATTATAAGTGTTATGTAATGCCTTTCTTGTCCCTCTCCTCCTAGGAGTTCCATCGAGAAGGAAAGAGGGCAAAAGGATCGCCTAGGCAGAAGCCCAGCCTGACCCCATCAGGGCATGTGGGACGCAGCCTGACAAGATCGGGAGGGCGCCACCCCGACAAGGAATAAGAGGCCAGGGACGGGGAGAGCGGCTAGGCGACGACCTGGTCACCCCCGCCGGGACCAGAGGAATGCGGCAAGAGGGACACCAATAGGGAAGAAGAAGCCGGGGTCCACGAGCAAGCCTGCCAGGGTCCAGCTGGTGGAAGCAGAGTTGACCAGGCCAAGCACCCCCAGCAAATCGCTCTGCCAGGGTCCAGCTGCAGATGATGGTGCTGCCGGCGCCTAGTTGACGGTGACGGTGCGTCCGATGCTCAGCCGGAGTCCGAGTCGTCGTCTTTATGCTTGACGACCGGGGGCTCGGCATCACCGTCTTTGCCGCCAGTGTCCTCTTCATTGTTGTCACTCGAGGAGGAGCTCTTGTCATCGGTCAAGCTTTCCGCACAGCACCCTAAGAGCACCCGAGCGCCCGAAGGCCTTGTTGGATTGCAGACCGGCCCCCATTGTTGGGAAACGTAGCATGCAATTTCAAAAAAATTTCTACGCTCACGCAAGATCTATCTAGGAGATGCATAGCAACGAGAGGGGGAGAGTGTGTCCATGTACCCTCTTAGACTGAAAGCGGAAGCATTTGACAACGCGGTTGATGTAGTCGAACTTCTCGTTCCGACCGATCAAGCACCGAACGTACGACACCTCCGAGTTCTACACACGTTCAGCTCGATGACGTCCCTCGAACTCTTGATCTAGCAAAGTGTCGAGGGAGAGTTCCGTCAGCATGACGGCGTGGTGACGGTGATGGTGAAGTAATCCGCGCAGGGCTTCGCCTAAGCACTACGTGAATATGACCGGAGGCGTAAACTGTGGAGAGGGGCGCCGCACACGGTTAGGAATCAATGTTGTGTCCTCTAGCGGTGCCCCCCTTCCTTCTTGGCCCATTAGGCCCATGTAGTTGCCGGGGGGATGCCCGGAACCCCTTCCGGTGACCCGATATGTACCCGGTACCCCCAGGAACACTTCCGGTGTCCGAATATCATCGTCCTATATATGAATCTTTACCTCTCATCCATTTCGAGACTCCTCGTCATGTCCGTGATCTCATCCGGCACTCCGAACAACATTCGGTCACCAAATCACATAACTCATATAATACAAAATCGTCATCGAACGTTAAGCATGTGGACCCAACGGGTTCGAGAACTATGTAGACATGACCGATACACCTCTCCGGTCAATAACCAACAACGGAACCTAGATGCTCATATTGGTTCCCACATATTCTACGAAGATCTTTATCGTTAGTACCGTAATGACAACATACGTTATTCCCTTTGTCATTGGTATGTTACTTGCCCGAGATTCGGTCGTCGGTATCTTCATACCTAGTTCAATCTCGTTACCGGCAAGTCTCTTTACTCATTCTATAATGCATCATCCCGCAACTAACTCATTAGTCACATTGCTTGCAAGGCTTATTATGATGTGCATTACCGAGAGGACCCAGAGATACCTCTCTGATACTCGGAGTGACAAATCCTAATCTCGATCTATGCCAACCCAACAAACACCTTACGAGATACCTGTAGAGCATCTTTATAATCACCCAGTTATGTTGTGTCGTTTGACAGCACACAAGGTATTCCTCCGGATCCGGGAGTTGCATAACCTCATAGTCGAAGGAATATGTATTTGACATGAAGAAAGCAATAACAATAAAACTGAACGGTCAACATGCTAAGATAACGGATGGATCTTGTCCATCACATCATTCTCCTAATGATGTGACCCCGTTCATCAAATGACAACACATGTGGTTAGCAAACTTGACCATCTTTGATTAACGAGCTAGTCTAGTAGAGGCTTACTAGGGACACGGTGTTTTGTCTATGTATCCACACATGTATCAAGTTTCCGGTTAATACAATTCTAGCATGAATAATAAACATTTATCATGATATAAGGAAATATAAAATAACAACTTTATTATTGCCTCTAGGGCATATTTCCGTCAGTCTCCCACTTGCACTAGAGTCAATAATCTAGTTCACATCGACATGTGATTTAACAGCAATAGTTCACATCACCATGTGATTAACACCCATAGTTCACATCGCCATGTGACCAACACCCAAAGCGTTTACTAGAGTCAGTAACCTAGTTCATATCGTCATGTGATTAACACCCAAATAGTACTAAGGTGTGATCATGTTTTGCTTGTGAGAGAGGTTTAGTCAACGGGTCTGCCACATTCAGATCCGTATGTATTTTGCAAACTTCTATGTTTACAATGCTCTGCACGGAGCTACTCTAGCTAAATACTCCCACTTTCAATATGTATCCAGATCGAGACTCAGAGTCATCCAGATCGGTGTCAAAGCTTGCATCAACGTAACTCTTTCGACGAACTCTTTATCACGTCCATAACCGAGAAATATTTCCTTAGTCCTCTAAGGATAATTTTGACCGTTGTCCAGTGATCTACTCCTAGATCACTATTGTACTCCCTTGCCAAACTCATGGCAAGGTATACAGTAGGTCTGGTACACAACATGGCATACTTTATAGAACCTATGGCTGAGGCACTGGGAATGACTTTCATTCTCTCTCTATCTTCTGCCGTGGTCGGGCTTTGAGTCTTACTCAACTTCACACCTTGCAACATAGGCAAGAACCCTTTCTTTGACTGATCCATTTTAACTTCTTCAAAATCTTGTCAAGTTATGTGCTTTGTGAAAGTCCTATTAAGCGTCTCGATCTATCCCTATAGATCTTGATGCCCAATATATAAGTAACTTCACCGAGGTCTTTCATTGAAAAAATTCTTATTCAAGTATCCTTTTATGCTATCCAGATATTCTATATCATTTCCAATCAACAATATGTCATCCACATATAATATCAGAAATGCTACAGAGCTCCCACTCACTTTCTTGTAAACACAGGCTTCACCATAAGTCTACATAAAACCATATGCTTTGATCACCTTATCAAAGCGTATATTCCAACTCTGAGATGCTTGCACCAGTCCATAGATGGATCGCTGGAGTTTGCACACTTTGTTAGCACCTTTAGGATCGACAAAACCTTCTGGTTGCATCATATACAACTCTTCTTTAAGAAATCCATTCAGGGTTGCAGTTTCGACAGCCATTTGCCATATTTCATAAAATGTGGCAATTGCTAACATGATTCGGACAGACTTAAGCATCGCTACGAGTGAGAAAATCTCTTCGTAGTCAACACCTTGAACTTGTCGAAAACCTTTTGCGACAAGTCGAGCTTTGTAGATAATAACGCTACCATCAGCGTCCGTCTTCCTTTTGAAGATCCATTTATTCTCAATGGCTTGCCGATCATTGGGCAAGTCCACCAAAGTCCACACTTTGTTCTCATACATGGATCATATCTCAGATTTCATGGCCTCAAGCCATTTATCGGAATTTGGGCTCATCATCGCTTCCTCATAGTTCATAGGTTCATCATGGTCTAGTAACATGACTTCTAGAATAGGATTACCGTACCACTTTGATGTGGATCGTGCTCTGGTTGACCTACGAGGTTTGGTAGTAACTTGATCCGAAGTTTCATAATCATTATCATTAGCTTCCTCTCTAAGTTGGTATAGGCATCAGGGGAACGGTTTTCTGTGATGAGCTACTATCCAATTCGAGAGAAGGTACAATTACCTCATCAAGTTCTACTTTCCTCCCACTCACTTCTTTCGAGAGAAACTCCTTGTCTAGAAAGGATCCATTCTTAGCAACAAATATCTTGCCTTCGGATCTGTGATAGAAGGTGTACCCAACTGTTTCTTTTTGGGTATCCTATGAAGACGCACTTCTCCGATTTGGGTTCGAGCTTATCAGGCTAAAACTTTTTCACATAAGCATCGCAACCCCAAACTTAAAGAAATGACAGCTTAGGTTTCTTGCCAAACCACGGTTCATACGGTGTCGTCTCAACGGATTTAGATGGTGCCCTATTTAAAGGATCGATATAGTTGACTAGAGGGGGGTGAATAGGCAACTAACAATTTTTAGCTTTTCTTTACCAATTTAAACTTTGCATCAAAGTAGGTTGTCTAGATATGCAACTAGGTGAGCAACCTATATGATGCAACAACAACAAGCACACAAGAAAGCAAGGTATATAACACAAATAAGCTTGCACAAGTAAAGGCACGAAATAACCAAGAGTGGAGCCGGTGAAGACGAGGATGTGTTACCGAAGTTCCTTCCTTTTGAGGGGAAGTACGTCTCTGTTAGAGCGGTGTGGAGGCACAATGCTCCCCAAGAAGCCACTAGGGCCACTGTATTCTCCTCACGCCCTCACACAATGCGAGATGTCGTGATTCCACTATTGGTGCCCTTGCAGGCGGCGACCAGACCTTTACAAACAAGGTTGGGGCTCTCTCCACAACTGAATTGGAGGCTCCCAACGAAACCACGGAGCTTCATGATACATCTCCAACGTATCTATAATTTTTGATTGTTCCATGCTATTATATTATCAACCTTGGATGTTTTATATGCATTTATATGCTATTTTATATGATTTTTGGGACTAACCTATTAACCTAGAGCCCAGTGCTAGTTTCTGTTTTTTCCTTGTTTTTGAGTATCGTAGAAAAGGAAAACCAAACGGAGTCCAATTGACCTGAAACTTCACGGAACTTATTTTTGGACCAGAAGAAGGCCATGGAGTAAAAGAGTTGGGCCAGAAGAGTCCCGGGCTGCCCACGAGGGTGGGGGCGCGCCCACCCCCCTGGGCACGCCTCCCTACCTCGTGGACAGCCCGGAGACCCCCCTGACTTGTTCTCGATGCCAAAACCTCTTATATATACGGAAACCTCCAGAACATAACCTAGATCGGGAGTTCCGCCGCCGCAAGCCTCTCTAGCCAGCAAAAACCAATCGGGACCCTGTTCCGGCACCCTGCCGGAGGAGGGGGAACCCTCGCTGGTGGCCATCTTCATCATCCCGGCGCTCTCCATGACGAGGAGGGAGTAGTTCACCCTCGGGGCTGAGGGTATGTACTAGTAGCTATGTGTTTGTTCTCTCTCTCTCGTGTTCTTGAGTTGGCACGGTCTTGCTGTATCGCGAGCTTTGCTATCGTAGTTGGATCTTATGATGTTTCTCCCCCTCTACTCTCTTGTAATGGATTTAGTTTTCCCTTTGAAGTTATCTTATCGGATTGAGTCTTTAAGGATTTGAGAACACTTGATGTATGTCTTGCATGTGCTTATCTGTGGTGACAATGGGATATTCACGTTATCTACTTGATGTATGTTTTGGTGATCAACTTGCGGGTTCCGTAACATGTGAACTTATGCATAGGGGTTGGCACACGTTTTCGTCTTGACTATCCGATAGAAACTTTGGGGCACTCTTTGAAGTACTTTGTGTTGGTTGAATAGATGAATATGAGATTGTGTGATGCATATTGTATAATCATACCCGCGGATACTTGTGGTGACATTGGAGTATCTAGGTGACATTAGGGTTTTCGTTGATTTATGTCTTAAGGTGTTATTCTAGTACGAACTCTATGATAGATCGAACGGAAAGAATAGCTTCGTGTTATTTTATTACGGACTCTTGAATAGATCGATCAGAAAGGATAACTTTGAGGTGGTTTCGTACCCTACCATAATCTCTTCGTTTGTTCTCCGCTATTAGTGACTTTGGAGTGACTCTTTGTTGCATGTTGAGGGATTGTTATATGATCTAATTATGTTATTATTGTTGAGAGAACTTGCACTAGTGAAAGTATGAACCCTAGGCCTTGTTTCCTAGCATTGCAATACCGTTTGTGCTCACTTTTATCATTAGTTACCTTGCTGTTTTTATATTTTCAGATTACAAAAACCTATATCTACCATCCATATTGCACTTGTATCACCATCTATTCGCCGAACTAGTGCACCTATACAATTTACCATTGTATTGGGTGTGTTGGGGACACAAGATACTCTTTGTTATTTGGTTGCAGGGTTGTTTGAGAGAGACCTTCTTCAACCTACGCCTCCCACGGATTGATAAACCTTAGGTCATCCACTTGAGGGAAATTTGCTACTGTCCTACAAACCTCTGCACTTGGAGGCCCAACAACGTCTACAAGAAGAAGGTTGTGTAGTAGACATCAAGCAGTTTCTGGCGCCGTTGCCGGGGAGGTGAGTGCTTGAAGGTATATCTTTAGATCTTGCAATCGAATCTTTTAGTTTCTTGTTTTATCACTAGTTTAGTCTATAAAAGAAAACTACAAAAAAATGGAATTAAGGGTGCCTCATAGGCTTCATCTTTTTAATGTCTTTCATGAAAATGATGGGAAGGAAAATTGTGCTCAAGTACTATAAGAAGAATTACATAGAATGCTTGGCATAAAATATGTGAATGATGAGCATGATTGCAATGTTGTTAGTATGAATTCTTTGAATACCCATGATGCTAATGATATGCAAAGCCACAAGCTTGGGGATGCTATGTTTGATGAAGATGATATGTTTAGTCCCCCAAGTTTTGATGAGAAAATTTATTGTGATGAAAGCATGCCTCCTATTTATGATGATTATATTGATGAAAGTGGATTTGGATAGGTCCTGACTTTATTTAGTGATGAATCCACTATTTCGGAAGAGGTTCCAATTGATTATGAGAACAAAGTTGCTATCTATGATGATTATTGTGATGACATGTATGCAATAAGGAATAATGATAACCATGAAACTTGTCATCATGATTTTAATTTTCAATTGGATTATGCCTCACATGATAGTTATTTTGTTGAGTTTGTTCCCACTACTATTCATGAGAAGAAATTTGCTTATGTTGAGAGTAATAAAAATTCTATGCTTGTGGCTCATGAAAAGAATGCTTTATGTGATGGTTATATTGTTGAATTCATTCATGATGCTACTGAAAATTATTATGAGGGAGGAACATATGCTTGTAGGAATTGCAATAATATCAAGTTTCCTCTCTATGTGCTTAAAGTTTTAAAGTTATGCTTGTTTTGCCTTCCTATGCTAGTTGATTATTGTTCCCATAAGTTGTTTACTCACAAAATCCCTATGCATAGGAAGTGGTTTAGACTTAAATGTGCTAGTCATATTCTTCATGATGCTCTCTTTATGTTACAATTATTATCTTCTATGTGAGCATCATTGAAATCATCATGCCTAGCTAGGGGCGTTAAACATTATCGCTTGTTGGGAGGCAACCCAATCTTATTTTTTGTTCCTTGCTTTTTGCTCCTGTTTAGCAATAAATATTTCATCTAGCCTCTGGTTAGATGTGGTTTTATGTTTTAATTAGTGTTTGTGCCAAGTAGAACCTTGGGAAGACTTGGGTGAAGTCTTTATGATCTTGCTGTAAAAAACAGAAACTTTAGCGCTCACGAGATTAGCTTTCATTTTTTTACTGCAGAGTGATTTTAGGTTGATTCTTTTTGCAGATGATTAATAGAAAAATTACTCAGGTCCACCAATTTATTTCAGAATTTTTGTAGTTACAGAAGTATTCGAATGATACAGATTACTACATACTGTTCTGTTTTTGACAGATTCTGTTTTCTATGTGTTGTTTGCTTATTTTGATGAATCTATGAGTAGTATCAGAGGGTATAAACCATAGAGAAGTTGGAATACAGTAGATATTACACCAATATGAATTTAGAATGAGTTCACAACAGTACCTAAGTGGTGATTTATTTTCTTATACTAACGGAGCTTACGAGTTTTCTGTTGAGTTTTATGTTGTGAAGTTTTCAAGTTTTGGGTAAAGATTTGATGGACTATGGAATAAGGAGTGGAAAGAGCCTAAGCTTGGGGATTCCCAAGGCACCCCAAGGTAATATTCAAGGACAACCAAGAGTCTAAGCTTGGGGATGCCCCGGATGGCATCCTCTCTTTCGTCTTCGTTCATAGGTAACTTTACTTGGAGCTATATTTTTATTCACCACATGATATGTGTTTTACTTGGAGCGTCATTTTATTTTCTTTTGTTTTGTTTTCTGTTTGAATAAAATACCAATATCTTAAATTCTTAAATGTTAGAGAGTCTTCACATAGTTACATAATTATTCAACTACTCATTGATCTTCACTTATATCTTTCGGAGTAGTTTGTCTTTTGCTCTAGTGCTTCACTTATATCCTTTTAGAGCACGGCGGTGGTTTTATTTTGAAGAAATAGATGAACTCTCATGCTTCACTTATATTATTTTGAGAGTCCTAAACAGCATGGTAATTTGCTTTGGTTATGAATTTAGTCCTAATATGATGGGCATCCAAGAGGGATATAATAAAAACTTTCATATAAAGTGCATTGAATACTAAGAGAAGTTTGATTCCTTATGATTGTTTTGAGATATGAAGATGGTGATATTAGAGTTGTGCTAGTTGAGTAATTGTGAATTTGAGAAATACTTGTGTTAGAGTTTGCAAGTCCCGTAGCATGCACGTATGGTAACCGTTGTGTAACAAATTTGAAACATGAGGTGTTCTTTGATTGTCATCCTTATGAGTGGCGATCGGGGATGAGCGATGGTCTTTTCCTACCAATCTATCCCCCTAGGAGCATGCGCGTAGTGCTTGGTTTTGATGACTTGTAGATTTTTGCAATAAGTATGTGAGTTCTTTATGACTAATGTTGAGTCCATGGATTATACGCACTCTCAACCTTCCATCATTGCTAGCCTCTTCGGTACCGGGCATTGCCCTTTCTCACCTTGAGAGTTGGTGCAAATTTTGGCGGTGCATCCAAACCCCGTGATCCGATACGCTCTACCACACATAAACCTCCTTATATCTTCCTCAAAACAGCCACCATACCTACCTATTATGGCATTTCCATAGCCATTCCGAGATATATTGCCATGGAACTTTCCACCGTTCCGTTTATTATGACACGCATCATCATTGTCATATTGCCTTGCATGATCATGTAGTTGACATCGTATTTGTGGCAAAGCCACCGTTCATAATTCTTTCATACATGTCACTCATGAGTCATTGCCCATCCCGGTACACCGCCGGAGGCATTCATATAGAGTCATACTTTGTTCTAGTATCGAGTTGTAATATTTGAGATGTAAATAAATAGAAGTGTGATGATCATCATTAATAGAGCATTGCCCGAAAAAAGGGAAAGGCCAAATAAAAAAAGGCCAAAAATAAAAATAATAAAATAGAGAAATAAAAAGGGACAATGCTACTATCCTTTTTCCACACTTGTGCTTCAAAGTAGCACCATGATCTTTATGATAGAGAGTCTCTTGTTTTGTCACTTTCATATACTAGTGGGAATTTTTCATTATAGAACTTGGCTTGTATATTCCAACGATGGGCTTCCTCAAATGCCCTAGGTCTTCATGAGCAAGCAAGTTGGATGCACACCCACTTAGTTTCTTTTGTTGAGCTTTCATACATTTACAGCTCTAGTGCATCCGTTGCATGGCAATCCCTACTCCTTGCATGACATCAATTGATGGGCATCTCCCTAGCCCGTTGATTAGCCGCATCAATGTGAGACTTTCTCCTTTTTGTCTTCTCCACACAACCCCCATCATCATATTCTATTCCACCCATAGTGCTATATCCATGGCTCACGCTCATGTATTGCGTGAAAGTTGAAAAAGTTTGAGATTACTAAAGTATGAAACAATTGCTTGGCTTGTCATCGGGGTTGTGCAAGATGAGAGCATCTTGTGTGACGAAAATGAAGCATGGCCAAACTATATGATTTTGTAGGGATGAGCTTTCTTTGGCTATGTTATTTTGAGAAGACATAATTGCTTGGTTAGTATGCTTGAAGTATTATTATTTTTATGTCAACATTAAACTTTTATCTTGAAGCTTTCGGATCTGAACATTCAAGCCACAATAAAGAAGATTACATTGATAAATATGTTAGGTAGCATTCCACATCAAAAATTCTTTTTTTATCATTTACCTACTCGAGGACGAGCAGGAATTAAGCTTGGGGATGCTTGATACGTCTCCAACGTATCTATAACTTTTGATTGTTCCATGCTATTATATTATCAACCTTGGATGTTTTATATGCATTTATATGCTATTTTATATGATTTTTGGGACTAACCTATTAACCTAGAGCCCAGTGCCAGTTTCTGTTTTTTTCCTTGTTTTTGAGTATCGCAGAAAAGGAAAACCAAACGGAGTCCAATTGACCTGAAACTTCACGGAACTTATTTTTGGACCACAAGAAGGTCATGGAGTAAAAGAATTGGGCCAGAAGAGTCCCGGGCTGCCCACGAGGGTGGGGGGCGCGCCCACCCCCTGGGCGCGCCTCCCTACCTCGTGGACAGCCCGGAGACCCCCTGACTTTTTCTCGACGCCAAAACCTCTTATTTATATAGAAACCTCCAGAACATAACCTAGATCGGGAGTTCCGCCGCTGCAAGCCTCTGTAGCCACCAAAAACCAATCCGGACCCTGTTCCGGCACCCTGCCGGAGGAGGGCGAACCCTTACCGGTGGCCATCTTCATCATCCCGGCGCTCTCCATGACGAGGAGGGAGTAGTTCACCCTCGGGGCTGAGGGTATGTACCAGTAGCTATGTGTTTGATCTCTCTCTCTCTCTCTCGTGTTCTTCATTTGGCACGGTCTTGATGTATCGCGAGCTTTGCTATTATAGTTGGATCTTATGATGTTTCTCCCCCTCTACTCTCTTGTAATGGATTGAGTTTTCCCTTTGAAGTTATCTTATCGGATTGAGTCTTTAAGGATTTGAGAACACTTGATGTATGTCTTGCATGTGCTTATCTATGGTGACAATGGGATATTCACGTGATCTACTTCATGTATGTTTTGGTGATCAACTTGCGGGTTCCGTAACATCGTGAACTTATGCATAGGGGTTGGCACACATTTTCGTCTTGACTCTCCGATAGAAACTTTGGGGCACTCTTTGAAATACTTTGTGTTGGTTGAATAGATGAATCTGAGATTGTGTGATGCATATCATATAACCATACCCGCGGATACTTGTGGTGACATTGGAGTATCTAGGTGACATTAGGGTTTTCGTTGATTTGTGTCTTAAGGTGTTATTCTAGTACGAACTCTATGATAGATCGAACGGAAAGAATAGCTTCGTGTTATTTTACTACGGACTCTTGAATAGATCGATCAGAAAGGAAAGCTTTGAGGTGGTTTCGTACCCTATCATAATCTCTTCGTTTGTTCTCCGCTATTAGTGACTTTGGAGTGACTCTCTGTTGCATGTTGAGGGATTGTTATATGATCTAATTATGTTATTATTGTTGAGAGAACTTGCACTAGTGAAAGTATGAACCCTAGGCCTTGTTTCCTAGCATTGCAATACCGTTTGTGCTCACTTTTATCATTAGTTACCTTGTTGTTTTTATATTTTCAGATTACAAAAACCTATATCTACCATCCATATTGCACTTGTATCACCATTTCTTCGCCGAACTAGTGCATCTATACAATTTACCATTGTATTGGGTGTGTTGGGGACACAAGAGACTCTTTGTTATTTGGTTGCAGGGTTGTTTGAGAGAGACCATCTTCAACCTACGCCTCCCACGGATTGATAAACCTTAGGTCATCCACTTGAGGGAAATTTGCTACTGTCCTACAAACCTCTGCACTTGGAGGCCCAACAACGTCTACAAGAAGAAGGTTGTGTAGTAGACATCAAGCAGTTTCTGGCGCCGTTGCCGGGGAGGTGAGTGCCTGAAGGTATATCTTTAGATCTTGCAATCGAATCTTTTAGTTTCTTGTTTTATCACTAGTTTAGTCTATAAAAGAAAACTACAAGAAAATGGAATTAAGGGTAAGGACTACAATGAATAAAACAACAATAATACCGATAATAATGAAGGTAAGGACTACAATGAATAAAACAACAATAATACCGATAATAATGATTGATAGATAGATAGATAGATAAGCACATGTCTTACACCATGCAAGTTGAGATAAGCAACAAGGTTCACAAGCTAAAGTTCCACACGACAAAACATAAAGACACAAACCCAAGCACATCAAAGAAAAACAAATCCAAATCCCATGCAAATCCAGAGACCTAATAGAACTCTCTCCCCCTTTGGCAATAAGACACCAAAAAGGAAAAGAGCGAAGCTAGCGCCCCAGAGCTCAGTCGTGCTCCTCTGACTCCTCGGTAGCATCGGGATCCTCATCATCATCAGACTCGTCATCATCGTCCCAATCTGTGTCCTCCATGATGTCATCAGCAGTAGCAAAGGAGGTGGAGGGCTGGCGAGGAGCCTCATCATCAGACTAAGTGCTGTGAGCAGAGATCCCGCGCTCCTCCGGTGTGATGCTCTTCTCAGAACCACTCTGAACAGGCATATTGAGGTGCTTCATCATTGCAATTTGACGACACCGGGCATTCTTCTCATTGACATGGGCCTCATACATCCGCTTCTGAATGTCAGACTAGAGGCAGAAGGTCTTCTTCACCTTGGCAGTGAGCTTGGTCACCCAAGAGGGCTTGGCCCCTGGCTCCATCTCAAAGTCCTCATCCTCAGAAGCGGCATAGACATCCTCAGGAGCATTAGTCAGAAAGCGAGGCTCGGCTTGCTTCTTTTTCTTGAGTAGCTTGACCTCATGAACAGTGAGATTACCTGGAGAAGTGAGAAGCTCTCCAGGACGACGAAAAGCCCAAACTGAGTTCAGAAAGCACATGACAAACGGAGCATAAATAGGGACCTTCCTGTAGATGACCATGTTGTACATCTCGTGCCACAGCCAGTTGGACACATCAAACGTTTCACCAGAGCCCACCTTGGTCTTCATTGCAACCATCAAGTCAACAAGATAGCCATGAATTTCATCTTGATTCCCCACCTTGGGCAGAAGCACATTGCAAAACACTCGATGCATGATGTCATAGACCTTCTCCAAATCCTTGGATTCTCCAATAATACCACGGCCCCTAATGTACATAGGGGCAAGCTTCTCCTTAGGCATGGACTTAGGATGGTCGTGAGGACGAATGCCACCCCTCCCTTCAAGACCGGTATCGTCATACCCAATAGCATTGCAAAAGGCCCTCCAGGGAACTTGAAAGAGCTCATCACCATGAATGTGAGAGTGCGCTCGTCATCTTATCCAAAATGAACAGTGGCATAGAACTGATGGACGAGTTGAACATCAAAGTCACAGTTGACTGGCATGAGCTTGACAAGATCAAACTCCTCACAGAGAGCCAAGGCCTCACCAAAATAGTCCAAGTTGCTCCTCCAATGGTCAAGATCAATGGTCCACTGCTTGGCGTACCTATTCTTGTTGTGCTCAAAGAGTTCATGAACAATCCGTACTTGCATCTCATTTCGGAACTGAACGGTGGTCCAACAAGGTGCAATGGGAACCTCGTAGGGATTCTTTGAGTGGAAAGCTTCCCAATCCTTGGCTTTCCAATGGTGCAAGGACAAGACCACATGTTGCTTGGCAGCGGCAGACTTATCTCGGCAAGTGGGCTTGGTGGGGATTACAACCTCTTCTTCTTCATCAGATGCGGCCGGGCGATGGCACCTCCGAGCCCTCTTCTTGGTCTTGCGAGGAGCAGAGCGAGAACCACCTGAACACACACACACGAGGAGAACACACAAAACCCAGCAAAGATGAGAGGATTGCACACACGAGCAGAGGAATAGATAGATTGCACAAACATAGAAGACATAACATGGCTACGTGGTGTAGATATCCCGGTTGTACTGGGTCTCCTACCGGTAGTACCGCTCCAGCGGTTGTACCGCCCGCAGAGGCAGTAGAACCGCTGAACAGTGACACAACCAGTAGGAAATAGATCTAACCGCGGAATATGAATCACACTAGCCATATTCTAACCTCTAAGAAATGCAATCTAAGTAGGAGGCAAATATAGATCTCTTCCACCCAATAGTTTAAACAATAAACGCGGAATGTCAAGTAATGCCCTAGGAGTAGGGAAAGAACCCTAGAACAAAGAACGAAGGACATGGGGCATTACCGGCATCCATGGGAAGAGATCGGGAAGGAGGAGGCCTCCTCAGAGAGGATCCACGAAGACCCCAGTAATCCGAAGCGCGAAAAGCACTCCGGGGCAGGGGCAATGGCGATCGGCGGCTAGGGCACAAGATGGGAAGGACAGGGGATGAGGGGAAAAAGAAACTCCCTTCAGCCCCGTCTGCTATATATAGGCCCATAGTAGCGCGGCGGTTGTACCGCTCAAGGGAGTGGTTGTACCGCTACCTGGTACGAGCCAGTGGTTGCGGGCGGTACTTCCGTCGCCAAGAAGGCAGCGGTAGTACCGCTTGTAACCAACCGGTAGTACCGGCCAGACGGGCACCCTGGTGGTTGAGCGGTGGAACCGCCCAAGCACCATTGGGAGTCCTCCTGGGGCGGGACAACCCGAGTGTACCAGCGGTAGAACCGCCCGTAACACCGGTTGTACCGCCCGGTCACCATCACCTAAGCCAAGATCAAGTGGGTGCAATTGGACTAGATGGTTCATATGGGAAGGGGAAGGCTTGGGATAGAGAAGACACTGGAATAGGGTGTGAGGATCTCCAAGAGACTAAAAGGAAGACAACGAAGGGAAAAACCACACTTGGAGACCACAACACCTAGAGCCTAAGAAAACAAACGAGGGCAAAAACAACAAGGACAAAACACGAAGCACAAACTCTCCCAAGGGAGGTCGGTGGCCGGAGCCACCTATGTTTGAGTCAATTGGTATGGCATCGCGAAGAATTATCCTTGGGCCCATGACCAAAACTCGTCTTTTAGGCACAAGTACCATTGCAAATGGCTAATGTGGAAGAGTTGATCAATTTATGCATAATGAAGGGAGGAAGAGTTCATTGAGAGAACAACACTCCCCCTATGTCCATGCCTACACCTAAACAAGATAACAAGTTGAGTATGGTGGGGTGTGCAAGGTTCAAGCAACATTGCTCGAATCAATGATATTTAGCTCATGCCTTAACTCGCGAAATCTTGCTTCATCCAAGGGCTTCGTGAAAATATCTACAAGGTTATCATGAGTGTTGACGTAGTTGAGCTCTATCTCCCCTCGCCTAATGTGATCCCGGATGAAGTGATACCGAATCTCAATATGCTTCGTCTTGAAGTGTTGCACCGGGTTGAGAGAAATCTTGATGGCACTTTCATTATCACACCAAAGAGGCACTTTGTCACAAATGACACCGTAATCCTTTAAAGTTTGCCTCAACCAAAGAAGTTGTGCACAACAACTACCAGCGGCCACATACTCCGATTCGGTGGACGAGAGAGACACACAACTTTGCTTCTTGGAAGACCAACTTACCAAAGAGCAACCAAGAAATTGGCACCCTCCAGAAGTGGACTTCCTATCCACTTTGTCTCCCGCCCAATCGGAGTCCGAATATCCCACAAGCTTGAAGTTTGCTCCTCTTGGGTACCATAAGCCAAAGTTTGGGATATGAGCCAAATATCGAAAGATTTGCTTGACCGCCACAAAGTGGCTTTCCTTAGGTGCGGCTTGAAACCGTGCACAAATTCCCACACTCAACATGATATCCGGTCTAGATGCACAAAGGTAAAGCAAGGAGCCAATCATGGAGCGATATACCTTTTGATCCACCGCTTTACCATTGGGATCTATGTCAAATAGGCATTTGACGGGCATTGGAGTGGAGGCCGGCTTGGCATCACTTAGCTTGAATCTCTTGAGCATGTCTTGAGTATATTTGGCTTGGTTGATGAAGGTTCCTTCTCTTCTTTGCTTGACTTCAAACCCGAGAAAGAACTTCAGCTCTCCCATCGAAGACATCTTGAACTTTGAGGTCATGAGAGCGGCAAATTCCTCATTGAAAGCTTAGTTAGGGGAACCAAAGATAATATCATCAACATATAGTTGACACACAAACAACTCCCCTTTGACCTTCTTAGTAAAAAGAGTGGGGTCGATTTTCCCAACTTCAAATCCATGATCTTGCAACAACTCGGTAAGGTGGTCATACCACGCACGTGGGGCTTGTTTAAGGCCATAGAGTGCCTTATCGAGTTGATACATGTAAGTGCATCTAGTGCCCCTTAGTGATTTTGGTGTATTGAAGACTTATAGGTTAAGGGACTAATGCGTTTGTGAGTGTACACAGGTCTATAAGTCAATGAGGAGTTTGATATTTACAGAGAAAGTCGACCCCTAAAAATGAAGTTCTTCGACTGAAGAATTTGGATTTCTGAAGACTTTTTGAAGACTTTGAAAGTGAAGAAATTGGTGTGACCTTGAAGACTTGGTATTCATTTGAGGAACATGAAGCATGAAGACTTTTGTTTTCGTAGTTTCATTTTCTCTTTCTTGAGTCATAGGAAACACCGTACTGTTAAAGGGGTCGAGGAAATACTAAGGAAAAATTTCCATGTGATGCTCAACTCAAAATCCTACACCTACCAATCCCTTCGAGTGAAGCCATTGGAAATCTCATACAGTTCAGTCAATTTCTTCAGTGACAGAGACGAAGTTCTTCTGGTCGCTGAGGAATTTGTTCTGACTGAGGAGTTAGGAATTCGTCAGTGCGGATTGCCTACACAGTGAGGAACATGATAGCCCTGAGGAATTTGATACTCAAATTTCCGACCGTTGTTGTGCTATGCGCCAGCTGTCCCAAAATATCTACCCACCTAACGGTCATATCATTGAAGGGCATTTATGTCTTATCATGTCGGGCTGCTCCCTAGGCTATAAATAGCCGCCCCCTACAACCACTAGCTGGTTAGCTGCTCCGAGAGAAACTAACACTTGTCATTTGAGAGCATCCCATCCTCCGAGGACTTTGAGCAAAAATCATCGAGTGAGGAAAACCCAAACCCAAACACCTACAAACCCAAAGTGATTGAGCATCACTGAAGAGATTGATCCTGCGTGGATCCGACGCTTGTTACCTTTGAAGATTGTGCTTCTTCCAGACGGTTAGGCGTCATGGTCTAGAGCATCCAAGAGGAATTGTGGATCGCCGAGTGACCGAGTTTGTGAAGGTTTGGAAGTCACCTGAAGACTTACCACGAGTGATTGGGCGAGGTCTGTGTGACCTTAGCTCAAGGAGAATACGATGAGGACTGTGTGTCCTCAGGTTTAAATACCTAGCCGCTCCAACCAGATGTACAACTGAGACAGCAGTTGGAACTGGTCTACCAAATCATTGTCTTCACCAAGCTTACTGGTTCTATTTCCTCAACTCTTTCACTTCCTCATTACTGTGTTGTGCACTTGTTCATATCTGTGTTTGAAGACTTTGGCTGAAGACTTTCTCAATTTCCTCAGTTCAATTTCTTCAGTCTGTTTGTCTTCATCATGTGTTATCCTGTGTTTACGCTTTCTGTACTCTGTGCTTGTCTTCATTTCATCATGATGACCATGCTTGTGTTCTGCTATGCTTACTTTTGAGTACTTATTCCGCTGCAAGTAGTTCTTCGCTAAGGAATTTCCTCACCTGCAAATTCCTCAGTGAAGAATTCATAAAAATCGCCTATTCACCCCCCCCCTTTAGTCGATATAACGCACTTTCAATTGGTATCAGAGCAAGGTACTCCCTTGTTCTGTGTGATTTTGGTTTAACCGCCTGGAGTTTTAGTTATGTCAACCGCGGGTATGAAGAAAGTGACATGCCCCATCTTTGACGGTCATGATTATCCCAAGTGGAAGGCCATGATGAGGAAGCGCCTCATGGCAATGAACAGCGAGCTGTGGACCGTCACTGGGATTGGTCTTACCGATCTATGCAAGATGGCAGACACTGATGATATTCGCAAGTACACTCGACTTGACATCATGGCGAAGGATATCATCTGTTCCTGCCTATCCAGAGATGAATTCAGGCGCATTATGCATCTTTGCAATGCGAAGCTTATCTGGGACCGAATCTCTGACGTTTATGAAGGTCATCGAACTTGTCATGATCCCTGGTTTGTGGATTTCAAGGAATCACTCAAAACAATGACTTTCGAACCTGAACCATCATCTTCTGCACCATACCTCATGGCAAAAGGTGCCAAGGTAACCGAATGTTCCTCGTCCGAGTCTAGTGATGATGAATCTGATGATGATTTTGGACCTAGCTATACCAAGCTTGTTTGTATTGCCACTAAACAACAAAAGGCCTTGGAAAAGTTTCAAAACATGCTAGACAAGAGCAATGATATGTTGGGTGAAGAAATGGATCGCACTAAAACTTTGACTGAAAATCTTCAGAGACTTCAGTCTAAGTTTGACAACCTTCAAAGTCATCATAACACTCTCTTATCTGATCATGAGAAGCTTTCTTATGAATTTCTTCAAAGAAAGCAAGATCTTGAGAAGCTAAGGGTGAGTTATGAAGATCTTCAGAAGGAGCGCGATTCATTACTTGCTCAACAAATCAGTGCTTCTCAGGAAGAATTTGTTCCTCCATGCTTGAAGTGCATTGAACGTGAATCTGCTAATTCTTCACCTGAATGTTCAAATGCTTCTAATGCTACAAATTCTTCACCTGCCTCTGCTATCACTAATTCCTCACCTGAGGACATTGCTAGTATCACTGATGATGCAGGGCTGAAGGAATTGTACATGATAGGCATGTACAAAAGCCTCAAAGGGCATCAGACTCTTTGTGATGTGCTTAAAAAGCAGATCCTCAACAGGAACCCTAGGAAAGAGGGTATTGCCTTTGAGAGGAAACTCAATGCTGATGGTACATATTGGAAGCCTGAGCAGTACCCCAAAACCTCATGGGTTGCTGCAAAGGGACCTCCAGTTGATCCATCTAATCTATCTGGCTTTACATGTGAATCTCCTCATTCTTCTGATGAGTCATTTGACTCCAACTATAAACTGTTCAAAAATCAGAATGGTGAAGTATTTGCTAGATATGTTGGCACTAACTGTAGGAACGGTTCCCCTATGAAGAAAACTGGGTTCCCAAAAGGTGCCTTGAAAGTCTTCAGGTGAATGTCCCCATGACACCACCTGTAAAGAATAGGAACCCCAGATCAAATTTTTCATATGGACCAAATTCTTCATATGGATCCAAGTCCTCATACGGACCAAATTCCTCACATGGATCAAATTCCTCAAAAGTATCAAAGTCCTCATATGAATATCATCGTGCTAACAACTATGTTTCGCAGGGAAGAGCTAAGGGCTATGAATATGAGCATTATTCTTCTAACCATTATGTTCATAAGTCCTCGAAGAATTTCTCTGCTTATTCATATGCTTATCCTAGCTCCTCTTATGTGAAACGAAATGGACTGGCTTCTATGCCACCTTTCTCGTATGGAGCTCGCAGAGTGATGAACTCTTTGCCACCCCTTCAGATGTGGGTGGTGAAGAAAAAGAACTAATCTCTTCTGCAGGGTCAGGTCTCCAGACGTGCTCAAACGTCTGAAGAATTTGTTGGAGACCTCAAAAGTGCCTGAAAGGACGCAGGCTAATCATGAAAAAATCAACTTTCATTTCTCACGTCCTCATACTGCTTATCTGTTCTATTACTTGATGAAATTGATTTGATGAATTGTGATGTCATATTCTTCACTGATGAAGTATATGAGTTCGTAAGCTGCACTAATTCATCTGCAGGATGATCAACCCAAAGCCACTGAGTGGGTCCTCGATAGTGGATGTACAAATCACATGACTGGTGACAAGAATCTATTGATGGATGCTCCCTTATCTCCATCTCATCTGAAGCATATCATCTTCGCTGACAAAGGCAAAAGTCAGGTATTGGGTCTAGGTAAGGTTGCGATCACAAAGGATCGACACATGGACAAAGTCATGCTTATCGAGTCCTTAAGATACAACCTCATGTCTGTCTCAATGCTTTGTGATCTTGATATGGTTGTTGTCTTTGGCAAGTATCGTTGTGTTGTGGTTATGGAAGCTGACAATTCCAAAGTCTTCGAAGGCTTTAGGAGAGGAGACTTGTATATTGTTGATTTCTCTACAGGACCACAACCAGCCGTGTGCCTACTTGCAAAAGCTTCAGAAGGCTGGCTATGGCATCGACGACTTGGTCATGCAGGCATGAGGAATTTGCACACGCTTGCGAAGAAGAAGCACGTCATTGGCATTGAGAATGTCAAATTCCTCAAGGATCACTTATGCGGAGCCTGTGAAGCTGGAAAGATGACCAAGGCCAAGCATCCAGCGAAGACTATCATGACTACTACTCGTCCATTTGAATTGCTTCATATGGATCTCTTCGGTCCTAACCATTATTCTGCAGTTTCAAATGATGCATCTCAATATGGCTTTGTTATTGTTGATGATTACTCTCGATACACATGGGTACACATTGTTACTTACAAACATGAAGTGCAGGAAGTCTTCAAACGATTTTCCTCAAGGGCTTCAACCAACTTTGGTGTGAAGATCAAGCACATCAGAAGTAACAATGGAACTGAGTTCAAGAATTCTGGTCTTGATGACTATTTTGATGAACTTGGTATTACTCATGAGTTATCTGCTCCTTATACTCCTCAGCAGAATGGTGTCGTGGGGTGCAAGAACAGGACTCTTGCTGAGATGGCTCGCACTATGCTTGATGAATACAAAATGCCTCGTTGTTTCTGGATTGATGCAATTAATACCATATCATCAATAGAGTATATCTTCACAAATTCTTCAAGAAGACTGCCTATGAACTCCTCACTGACAAGAAACCCAATGTGAGTTATTTCAAAGTCTTCGGTGCTAAATGCTGGATTAGAGATCCTCATCACAACTCTAAATTTGCACCGAAAGCATATGAAGGTTTCATGCTTGGTTATGGAAAGGACTCGCACACCTACAGAGTCTTCAACAACGTTCTTCACAAGGTTGTTGAAACTGTAGATGTGTGGTTCGATGAAACTAATGGCTCGCAAAGAGAGCACCTACCTTCTGTGATAGATGAACCAACACCTGAGGAATCTATCAAGTTCAAGGCTACTGAGGATGTCATTCCTACTGAAGAATCTGCTGAAAAATTCATTCCAGAACATGAAGAACGTCGAGCTAATGCACCTGAAGAAAATGCTGAAGAAAATGGTGCTGAAGAAAATGCTGATCAAATTCCTCGACGACAACCAGCTCATCCTCGCGTTGCAAGAGAAATGCAAGTTGGAAAGATCATCGATGACATTGAAGCACCAGGTCCTCTCACACGCTCAAAAGCTTCACATTTATCTAACTTTTGTGGGCACTTTGCTTTCGTCTCTATCACAGAGCCCGCTAAGGTAGATGAAGCATTTCTAGAGCCTGAGTGGATTCAGGCCATGCAATAAGAATTACATCAATTCGAGCTCAACAACGTCTGGGAACTAGTCAAACGTCCAGATCCTCGCAAGCACAAAATCATTGGCACAAAGTGGATGTACCGCAACAAGCAAGATGAAAATGGCCTTGTGGTGAGGAATAAGGCACGGCTAGTAGCTCAAGGCTACACACAGGTTGAAGGAATTGATTTCGATGAAACTTTTGCACCTGTTGCTAGACTTGAGGCTATTCGCATATTACTTGCTTATGCTAACCATCATGATATCACTTTATATCAAATGGATGTGAAAAGTGCATTCCTTAATCGTAAGCTTGAGGAAGAAGTATATGTTGCTCAACCCCCAGGTTTTGAAGATCCAAAGCATCCTGACAAAGTCTTCAGACTCAATAAGGCCCTCTATGGCCTCAAGCAGGCCCCTCGGGTGTGGTATGATACTTTGAAGGAATTCCTCATGAAGAAAGGGCTTCAAACCCGGTTCACTCGGCCCTACTCTTTTCACTAAATCTTATGATGGTGAATTGTTTGTGTGCCAAATATATGTTGATGACATTATCTTTGGCTGCACTGACCAACGTTATAGTGATGAATTTTCCTATATGATGAGTGAAGAATATCAAATGTCTATGATGGGAGAATTGAAATTCTTCTTAGGTCTTCAAATTCGTCAACAGCGCAATGGCATATTCATATCTCAGGAGAAATACCTCAAGGATGTACTGAGGAAATTCGGCATGCAAGATTGCAAAGGCGTCAAAATTCCAATGCCCACAAATGGCCATCTATGCACTGATGAAAATGGTATTGACTTCGATCAAAAGGTATACCGCTCCATGATTGGTTCTTTATTGTACTTATGTGCATCTAGGCCAGATATTATGCTTAGTGTTTGCATGTGTGCCCGATTTCAAGCTACACCGAAGGAATCACACCATAAGGCTGTGAAGCATATTCTTCGATATCTAGCTCACACGCCAACACTTGGATTATGGTACCCCAAGGGCTCGGCTTTTGATCTCATTGGATATTCTGACTCTGACTATGCTGGTGATCGTGTGGACCACAAGTCAACATCTGGTACATGTCATTTCCTCGGACGATCTTTGGTCTGTTGGTCCTCGAAGAAACAGAACTACGTATCACTGTCTACTGCTGAAGCTGAGTACATTGCTGCTGGTTCTTGTTGTGCTCAACTGCTGTGGATGAAGCAAACTCTCAAGGACTACGGTGTCAACATGAAGAATGTGCCTCTCTTCTGTGGTAATGAGAGTGCCATCAAGATTGCTCACGACCCAGTTCAGCACTCGAAGACAAAGCACATTCAGATTCGTCATCATTTTCTTCGTGATCATGTGTTGAAGGGCGACATTTGTATTGAGCATGTGAAGACTGAAGAACAGCTAGCCGATATCTTCACAAAGCCCTTGGATGAGAAGAGATTTAGCAAGTTGCGATGTGAGCTAAATATCTTAGAATCTTCGAATGTTCTTTGAAAAGGACACTCATCCTAACACTCATGCAAAATTGATGACTTAGATGTGCAACACATGAAGAAACGTTTTTCTTCAATCAATGAAGAATAACACTCTAAGTGTGAAGAAATTAACGAAGAATTTGATTCTCAGAACCCTACGACAATTGTACGCGATGTCTGAAATCATCATTCTTATACGGTGGGTCACGCCACCACCAAAAGTTGAAAATCTTCAATTTGAGTTTTTCCTCAGTTTTGAAATTCCTCAGTTGTTCATTTTCTTCAACTTTGCATTGTCTTCACTGTTTCCGTTGTTTTTCTTCATTGGCTATATATATATATATATATATATATATATATATATATATATATATATATGAGTTTATGTCCTCTACAGCATTCACTTATGGCTAATTTTTCAAGTTGGTTTTCTGCTAAGTGAATGTGATCGGACCCTTCCCCCTCTATGCTAAACTCAACCCATTCTATTCACAAATTCTTCATGTGCGTTCTATTTGAAACTCGTTCAAAATCTTCACTGTGTCCTTGTCAGCTGAATAATTTGCGAACGGAACTTTTAACTTATCTTATCCAAATTTTCGGCTTTGCCGCTCAAACCGTTCCGCATCCCATGAAATACTTATCTATTCACCCATGATCTCACACGATCTCCACTTCTCAGTACGTGGGTGACACATGTCAATCGAATGAGAAGGGTCAGGGGCACGTTCGTCCAAATTCTTCGGGCGAACAGTTTTTCACCGTGGCTATAAATACCCCCTCCCCTTCCTCACTTCTCTTTTACTCCGCTCGACCTCTCTCCAGCTCGAGCTTCTCAAACCCTAGCGCCGCCGCTACTTCATCGTCGACCTCGTCGCTGTCGTACTCGCGCCGGCCGCGGATTTCTTCACTCTGCCGCCTCCGTAGCTGTCTTCCTCTGCTGAGTTAGGGCGTGGAAGATCTGCACTGACGAACTTCACATCTCCACATCCCAGTTCGTCGTGTTCTTCGTCCATGGTAATTAAAAGTTACTTTTACTGCCCTCTTTGATTCAAATGATTTCTACAAAATCCTCAAAGGTGTTTTTCTTCAAATCTTCACACACTAAACACTTCACAAGTCATCTGTTCTTGATTCATTTCTCTAAGCTATATTTTCCTTCAAGATTCCTCAATTGTGTGGAATTTTTTTGATCTATACAACTCTGGAACCTAAGACAAAGAACGCTTAGTGAAATTCTTCAAGACTCATCTGGTGAAATTCCTCAAACTTGTTCTTTTTACAAAACCTTCTGAGAACGCATATGACCTCTCCAAATTCCTCATAACTATACTCTGTTCACAGGTACTCATGTCCGCTGCTGAATCTCTAGGTTCTCATCAACTTAACTCATTTGCAGCGTTCCTCGAAGAAAAGTTGCATACATCTTCAGAAAATTCCATCGTTCAAATTCCTCATCTGAAGAAAATGGCTGATGGAAAGAAACCACAGAAAGGAGGAAAGAGGCCTGAGGTCAACACTGCTTTTGAAATCCCTGAAGACATCTATGTTGGGTACTGCACACCCCTTGAGGAGGACAAAAATCAGCGCAAGGTGTGCATTCAGAAGATAGAGAGGAGATGGGCAAGAGAGTGGAGGGAGTACAGATATGTTACTCCAAAATACATGAAGAAATTCGCTGTTACCCCTCCATTCTCAAGACCTCCATTGGCACCTGGCCAAATAGCAGATCCCACCAGCCTCAAGCGCGGTGAAGATTATCCTGAAGAATGGACCAAGCGCCAGGCCAAGTTGGCCAAACAGGCAAAAGAAGCAGTGAGGAAATTCAACGAGGTCTCTGTTGCTGCTGCTGCCTCTGCTGAGGCCTCTACTGTCAAGCCTAAGAAGGCCATGTCAAAGAAGCCTGCTCACAAGCCAAGTGCTTCTTCTTCAATGCCCTCACGTCCAAGTTCCTCAGCAATGCCCTCACGGCCAGAATCCTCAAAGCCCTCACGGCCAATTCCTCACGCTGCTCCTGCTCCTCCAAAATCCTCAGCTCCTCCGCTCAAGTCCTCAGCTGCTCCGACCAAATCCTCTGCACATGTGCATCTTGCCACGTGCCAAAGGACTACAGGCATCTCTATTGCCTCAGGAGCTTCTGCTAGTTCCTCAGCTGCACCAAATTCTTCAACTGGCCCCTCTCTGCTGAAGACAAAGGCCACTGCTGGACAAGGTTCTCGCCCAAGTCCTCACAAGAAGCAGGTCGCCTTCCAAGTGCCGTCTGATAAAGACGAAGCTGATGATGAGGAACTTGCTGAAATCATCAGAGACGGGCAGGTCAGGGCCGCTAGAGCCAAGGGCACAAATGTGCCTCTGCTTTTGGATCCAAAGTTGATCCTCGACTACATTGATCTCTGGCACAAGGACCCAAACACTCCTATGCCTGATTTCAAGTTGACTCCTGGCCAAAGTCATATGCTGACGGCCTTCATACAAGAAGAGAAATGGAAATTTGAAAAGGCCAGGCAGATCAACAAAGCGCAGTACAAGAAGGAGCGTTTTCTGAAGAAACACGTTGTCTCTATGACAACTGAAGAACTTGTCAATATTCAATCTGAGATCAAGAAACTCAGTGATGAATTTGACGTATACCGCGCTAACTGGCTTGGAGCCAAAGTCTGTTTTGTGAAGTTGACAGAAAAGTTCACTCCAAATGTTGCAGCTCCATCGCAACCAGAAATTCCTCAGGCTGAAGCATTTGCTCAGCCGACTGAAGAACATGCCAGCACCGCTGATGACATTCAGGCTGCTGAAGAAAATGCGAGTTCCAGGGCTGATGACTGCATTCCAGCCGCTGATGAAATTGCCAGGGCATCCACTAGTGGTGCGCCTGAAGAAAATGAAGAGTTCAGGGCAACTGCATCAGTTGTGCCTGAAGAAACTCAACCAAATTCCTCTGCTCCTCCTGCGCCTACCCCAACTTTGATCCTTCCATCTGCATCAGATGTGAAGAAGACTAAGGCTACAGAGCGTGCAGCAGTGAAGAAAAGGAAGGCATCAACTTCATCAGATTCTTCAGCTCCGAAGAAGCTGAAGTCTTTGACCAGCTCGTTTGCAAACCCCATTGATGTTGTTCCTATCTCAACCATGCCATCAAAGGACCTTGTTCCTTATGATGAAGAATATGTGATTCCTAGCGAATCCGATGAAGAAAATCCTTCTGCTGCTTCGTCAGAGCAGTTGGATGAAGAAATTGAAGTGGATGCAATCCCTTCAACTCCAGTTGTTTCCTCACCTATGCCTCAGTTTACTGCTGAAGAGGCCGGCGTCGAAGAAATGGAAGATGAGGATGTGGACATTGGCTGTACCACACCTGTGCTGAATGATGACTTTTGGGAAAGTCAGCACCCCAACTCTCCACTGTTCACACCGATGCAACAGATTCCTCAGTCCCCAGTAACTACAGTTCAAATGGGATCTGATGAACCACATGCCACACCGTCTGTCCATGAAGAAATTCCAGCCACTAGTGCTGAAGAAAATGTAAATGAAGAATTGAAGACCCAGGCTGTCACTGAAGAAGAAGCTGAAATTCCTCAGCCTGTGGAGCCTGAGATTGCGATTCCTGAGATAATAATGCAATTGACTGACACTCCTCAGCCCAAACCCACGGATCCATTCTCAAAGAAGAAGAAATTCAAGGCTGATGATTTCTTCGGCGAGCACGTGTTCTTCACTGACTACAATCCCTATGATTCTGCTCGTCTTAGAAGGAAGCGTTTCTGGACCGCCAGCCAGGCCAACTTCTATTCTTCACTGCTCTTCAACAAGGACAAAGTCTTCGACCACGAGCATATTCCTCATGTGGACATGGAATCACTGCCATGCTTCACTCCTGTCCTTAGTGTGCTTCATGACACAGGCCTCCTAAACTTTTGCACAGACATAGTTGATTGGAATGAAGAACTCATTCTTCAATTATACGCAACATTGCACATCACAGCGACGCTGATGATGTAAACTCCTAGGTTTTGGACTGGATGACCGAAAACACTCACTACAAAGCACCGGCCTCTGAATTACTTCACGCGCTGCCCATCAGTCCTCCACCTGAAGGAGCCCGTTGCCTGTACCAGAGCCTGAGCTCACTGCTCATTATATGCAAGTGCTTATGAAGCCCCTAAAGCCCGGTCAAGCCTCAAGGACCAAATTCCTCATGAAGGAGTTGCAGTATGTACCAAGGACAGTCTATCGCATTCTGACGAAGACTATGAGTCCAATCAAAGGCCACGACTCCTCTGATGAGGAAATTGTTGGCATCATGAAGAATCTGGTATTCAACATCATTCATGGCATTCCTGTCAATTATCACGATTTCTTCATGAGGACTCTGGCAAATGTTGCACTTTCTCCGTTTGAGCTGAAACCTTATGCACCATGGATTATGAGATTCCTCAGAACCAGGTCTTCACTCAACTACAAGGCTGATTTTCATAATCACCTCAGCTACTTGCCCCCGATTTAAGTCCTCAAGCGGACCTATTCCTCAGCTGATGAAAAGGGCAAGGCACCAGCTGTTGTCGATGAAGGCATTCGTCCATTGGATGGTCAATTTCGCAAGGCTGCATCTTATTCCACCAATGATGACTCTGCCACTCATGATTCTGCTGCCCATGCATCCAAGCCAAATCCTCAAGCCACTGCTCCTCGTGTGATGACTGACCGTGAGCTTCTTCTAAGTCTTCACCAGAAGGTGGATCGAAACCATAAATGGGTTAAGCGTCAGTTTGGTTCAATTCTTCACAACATGACTGCTACACATAATGCAGTGAAGAAAAATCATTACTACCTCCATGAAGTCTTCGGTCGCACCTGGGCTATTCTGTCACATGTATATGGTGAAGAAGATCTGAAGCAAATGGGTCTCAAGGAGGACTTTGACTGGTCTGCACCTCCATCGAAGAAATACAAGAAGGTCAAGGTTCCTTCCTTGGTGGCCAGCTCCTATTCTTCATCGCGCGACACCGATGAGCATGAAGACTTGGACGACACTGCGGCAGGCCCTACATCAACAAACGACCCCAACAACGCTGGCGCTCCTTCATCAACTTGATATTCTTCAGGGGCGTTAGTTCTCATTTTCGATCCTTTTGGTCATTCGATGAGAAAGGGGGAGAAATTTGAGTTAGTCTTCAAGCGGGTCTATCTTATATGGGCGTTATTTTCTTAAGTTACAACTCTCATTCTTCTGATGACTTTGCTGGATCGAGTTGTAAACTTAAACTCTATGGTGACCTGATACTTTTGCTGTAGTTTCTCTGCATGCTTATTCCTCATTAATGTTTATGCACGCATGCTGAATTACATCAGTCACCATATTTCATCATGCATTTCAAATTCTTCATATACTATGTCAAATGCGTGTATGAATTACAAGATATAGGGGGAGATCTCCATGATTCAACTCTTCAAGTGTGCATTGCTTCAAAAGCAAATTCCTCACTATGCACATCTTCAGGGGGAGTTCTTCTATATCTTGCAATCAAATTCCTCAACATCAGTATTTACACTTCATATGTTTATCCCCGTTGAAAACTTAACCTATATTGTCATCAATCACCAAAAAGGGGGAGATTGTAAGTGCATCTAGTGCCCCTTAGTGATTTTGGTGTATTTAAGACTTATAGGTTAAGGGACTAATGCGTTTGTGAGTGTACACAGGTCTATAAGTCTATGAGGAGTTTGATATTTACAGAGAAAGTCGACCCCTAAAAATGAAGTTCTTCGACTGAAGACTTTGGATTTCTGAAGACTTTGAAAGTGAAGAAATTGGTGTGACCTTGAAGACTTGGTATTCATTTGAGGAACATGAAGCGTGAAGACTTTTGTTTTCGTAGTTACATTTTCTCTTTCTTGAGTCATAGGAAACACCGTACTGTTAAAGGGGTCGAGGAAATACTAAGGAAAAATTTCCATGTGATTCTCAACTCAAAATCCTACACCTACCAATCCCTTCGAGTGAAGCCATTGGAAATCTCATACAGTTCAGTCAATTTCTGTGACAGAGACGAAGTTCTTCTGGTCGCTGAGGAATTTGTTCTGACTGAGGAGTTAGGAATTCGTCAGTGCGGATTGTCTACACAGTGAGGAACATGATAGCCCTGAGGAATTTGATACTCAAATTTCCGACCGTTGTTGTGCTATGCGCCAGCTGTCCCAAAATATCTACCCACCTAACGGTTATATCATTGAAGGGCATTTATGTCTTATCATGTCGGGCTGCTCCCTAGGCTATAAATAGCCGCCCCCTACAACCACTAGCTGGTTGGCTGCTCCGAGAGAAACTAACACTTTTCATTTGAGAGCATCCCATCCTCCGAGGACTTTGAGCGAAAATCATCGAGTGAGGAAAACCCAAACCCAAACACCTACAAACCCAAAGTGATTGAGCATCACTGAAGAGATTGATCCTGCGTGGATCCGATGCTTGTTACCTTTGAAGACTGTGCTTCTTCCAGATGGTTAGGCGTCATGGTCTAGAGCATCCAAGAGGAATTGTGGATCGCCGAGTGACCGATTTTGTGAAGGTTCGGAAGTCACCTGAAGACTTACCACGAGTGATTGGGCGAGGTCTGTGTGACCTTAGCTCAAGGAGAATACGGTGAGGACTATGTGTCCGGGACTGTGTGTCCTCAGGTTTAAATACCTAGCCGCTCCAACCAGATGTACAACTGAGACAGCAGTTGGAACTGGTCTACCAAATCATTGTCTTCACCAAGCTTACTGGTTCTATTTCCTCAACTCTTTCACTTCCTCATTATTGTGTTGTGCACTTGTTCATATCTGTGTTTGAAGACTTTGACTGAAGACTTTCTCAATTTCCTCAGTTCAATTTCTTTAGTCTGTTTGTCTTCATCCTGTGTTATCCTGTGTTTACGCTTTCTGTACTTTGTGCTTGTCTTCATTTCATCATGATGACCATGCTTGTGTTCTGCTATGTTTACTTTTGAGTACTTATTCCGCTGCAAGTAGTTCTTCGCTAAGGAATTTCCTCACCTGCAAATTCCTCAGTGAAGAATTCATAAAAATCGCCTATTCACCCCCCTCTAGTCGATATAACGCACTTTCAATACACATGATCGGGGAAGTAGGGATCCTCGAACCCAGGGGGTTGCTTGACATACACCAACTCATTGATAGGTCCATTAAGAAAAGCACTCTTCACATCCATTTGTTGCAACTTAAAGTTTTGATGAGAAGCATAAGCAATAAACAAACGAATGGATTCAAGGCGAGCAACGGGAGCAAAGGTTTCACCGTAGTCGATACCCTCGACTTGGGAGTAGCCTTGTGCTACCAATCTTGCCTTGTTGCGAATGATGGTCCCATGAGCATCTTGCTTGTTCTTGAATGTCCACTTGGTTCCAATGACATTATGGTTCCCCGTTGGCCTTGGCACCAATCTCCACACCTTGTTCTACTCGAAGTTGTTGAGTTCTTCATGCATGGCATTGAGCCAATCCGGATCTTCGAGCGCCTAATAGACCTTTTGGGGTTCAACACAAGAGACAAACGCGTGATGTTCACAATAGTTTGCCAATTGTCTACGAGTTCTTACCCCCTTTTGAATGCTTCCAAGCACATTCTTCATGAGATGACCCTTGGTGGAGAGCTTGGATGCAATCTTGGCGGCACGACGCTCCAATTCCTCCTCGGGGGTGAGTCGAGGAGCGGTCACTTGATCATCTTGAGCGCCGTCTTGAGCTTATTCTTGATCTTGAGGATAATGTTGATCTTGAACTTGCTTGGAGGAGAGAACTTGACTTTGGGCATCACTTGGTGATTCAACACCGTCTTGAGATTGATCTTGCCCTTGGTCTTGTTCATGAGGTTGAGGGCCTTCACTTTGTTCTTCGGAAGCGTGTGGGCCTTGGGTTGGTGATGGCTCCACTTGAGTGGGGAATTGTCCTTCTCCTTCGGCCACAAGGGGTTCCTCAATGGGTAGGATAAAACCAACTCCCATTCTTCTTATGGCTTGAGGAGGAATTTCATCACCTACATCACAAGTGCCACTTTGCTCCACTTGGGAGCCGTTATTCTCATCAAACTCCACGTTACACGTCTCCTCAATAAGTCCCGTGGACTTATTGAGGACACGGTAAGCATGAGAAATTGTAGCATAACCAACAAATATGCCCTCATAAGCTCTAGCCTCAAATTTAGACAACCGAACACCTTTCTTGAGAATGAAACACTTACACCCGAACACCCAAAAGTACTTGAGGTTGGGCTTGTTACTGGTGAGTATCTCATACGGAGTCTTGTTCAAGCCTTTGCGGAGATAGAGCCGATTTGATGCATGACACGCGGTGTTGATGGCTTCGGCCCAAAAGTTGTATGAATACTTGAACTCCGCCATCATGGTCCTTGCCGCATCCATCAACGTCCAGTTCTTCCTCTCCGCTACACCATTCTGTTGAGGGGTGTATGGTGCGGAATATTGATGCTTGATCCCCTCATCACTAAGAAACTCGTCCAAGGTGTAGTTCTTGAACTCAGTGCCGTTGTCACTTCTTATAGTCAAGATCTTTGCATTGTGTTGGCGTTGGGCTTCATTTGCAAAGTCAATGACGGTTTGTTGGGTCTCGCTCTTCCTCTTGAAGAAATATACCCAAGTGTATCTTGAATAATCATCCACAATCACCAAGCAATACTTTCTACCCCCAGGCTATCAAAGTATGGAGGCCCAAAGAGATCCAAGTGAAGGAGCTCCAAAGGCCTCTTCGAGTAAATGATAGTCGTGGGAGGGTGAGCCTTTTCATGTAGCTTTCCTTCGATACAAGCACTACAAGCACGATCTTTAGCAAAACTAACATTTGTTAGTCCACGGACATGGTCCCCCTTGAGAAGACTTTGCAAAGATCTCATATTGACATGGGCTAAACGGCGATGCCAAAGCCATCCCACGTCAACTTTAGCCATTAGGCATGTCGCGGTCTTAGTGGGTCGCTCCGAAAAGTTAATCACATAGAGACCGTTCTCGACATGCCCAACAAACGCTACTTTAAGAGTCTTGCTCCACAAGAGGGCCACGGTATCAACATCAAAGAAAGTGTCAAAGCCCATGAGTTCAAGTTGACGAACGGAAAGTAAATTGTATGCAAGGGACTCAACAAGCATGACCTTCTCGATCGTGAGATCATGAGAAATGACAACCTTGCCAAGTCCCAATACCTTAGAGGACGAGACATCACCCCACTCGACATTGGTGGGCATAGATGGAATCTTGTGAACGTCCACCACCAAGTCCTTGCTTCCGGTCATATGATTAGTAGCTCCACTATCGAGCAACCATGATCCCCCACCGGAAGCAAACACCTACAAGAAATCAATGCTTGGTTTTAGGTACCCATTTTGTAATGGGTCCTTCGATGTTAGTAACAAGGGTCTTAGGAACCCAAATAGACCATTCAATGTACTCACAAGAAGAACCAACAAATTTGGCATAAACATGTTCATCACTAGCACGGCATAACACATAAGAAGGATTAAAGTTGCCGGCTTTGTTGGGAGGGGTAGCATTGCCCTTCTTAGCATCACTACCCTTCACATTGTTCTTCTTCTTCTTAGAAGCACCCTCTCCATCCTTCACAAAAGTTTGCTTGAGAGGGGAAGGTCGTTTGGCCTTGTCATCCTTCTTCTTGTTCTTGGACTTGGGTGTGAACCCAATTCCTTCCTTGGCCACAACTTCCTTTTGATTGCTCAAAAGGTCATTGAGATTCTTCTCACCTTGTATGCACGACACAAGGCCTTTCTCAAGTTGCATCTTCAAGTTTGCATTCTCCTCACCAAGATGCACATGCTCACAACATGGGTTAGTAGCATTTGCATTATCAATTAAGACCATATGAGGAAAGGTCGCTTTATCCTTGGTTAGCTTTACTTGGAGTTGATCATGAGACTCTTTGAGGCTAGCATGATCACCCTTCAAGACCTTGTGAGCCTTGTCAAGTAAATCAAACTCCTCTTTGAGTCTAGCAAGATCAACCCCAAGTTTGGCCTTCTCGGAGTTTAGCACACGAGACACAACAAGAGCATGATCAAGATCTTTCTTTAATTTAGCGTGGTCATCGTTGTATGACCCCTCAAGAGCCAAACGAAGACCTCGCTCTTCCTCAAGAGCATTGGAAAGATCCGAAATCTCATCGGCATAGTCACGACTATGCCCCTCCATCTTAGA
This sequence comes from Triticum aestivum, assembly GCF_018294505.1. Taxonomy (NCBI): domain Eukaryota; kingdom Viridiplantae; phylum Streptophyta; class Magnoliopsida; order Poales; family Poaceae; genus Triticum; species Triticum aestivum. The sequence continues at coordinate 498,986,808 of NC_057814.1, read as the reverse complement.
GATGGTATCTTCGTGAGCCTTGATCATGTCATTGGCTTCACCAAGTTGTTCCAAGAGAGCAACGAAGTGCTTCTTGGATTTACCCTTGAGCTTACTCATAAAAGACTCAAATTCATTTTCCTCCACATTAGACCCCTCATGTTCATCAATGCAATCCGTCAAAGAAGGATTATTAATGATGGTAGTTTTGATGTTGGGGGTTACCTTGTTGGTGGCTTTAGCCATGAGGCACTTGGCGGTGATGTTCTCATTGGGTGAGTCGAAGAGAGACACCTGTGGAGTTGTCGCAATGGCAATGGAGGCCACAGCAACCGACTCACCGTCTTCATCATCCTCCTCCTCCTCATTGTACTCTTCTTGTGCCACCAACCCCTTGGGAGGAGTCTTCTTGGTGAAGTTGCTCTTGTTGGGGAAAGACTTGGCCTTGTCCTTTCAGATGAGCTTGCCCCCATTGTCTTCCCTCTTCTCATAAGGACATTCCGCAACAAAGTGACTCACGTTGCCACAATTATAGCAAGTCCTCACTCGTTGCTTGACCTTCGCGCCACTTGAGTTGTTCTTGTTGAAGTTGGCCCTTGTGTTCTTCTTGCTCCAAAATTGCCTTGAAGCAAGAGCCATGTGTTCATGAGAAGCATAGTTAGTATCTTCGGGGTTGCTCTCCTCTTCTTCCTCTTTGTCCTCTTCTTGTACACTAGCCTTGGCCTTCAAGGCAAGATTGGGCTTCTTTGCTATTTGAGAACATAACACCGCATTGTCGGCGGTCTTGTCCAAGATGCTCATAGCCACAAACTCATCCAAAACTTCACTTGAGGACAAGGTGCGGAAGTCCGGCCTTTGACGAATGATGGAGGACATGGCCTTGTGGTAAGGCATCATGGCCTTGAGGAATTTGCGCTTGATCCAATTGTCATCCATATCCTTGCTCCCATGATCTCGGAGTGAGACCGCGAGAGTAGTTAATCTTCGCTAAAGCTCACGAGGTTCTTCATCTTCTTTCATTGCAAACTCACCAGCTTCATCTTGTACCACTTCATAGTTGGAGCGTTGAATGCTTGCGCTTCCTCGGTAGAGGGACACAACGTGGTGCCATGCATCCTTAGCCACGGTGAATGGCCAGAGGTGAGCAAGATCTTCGGGTGGAATTGCACCTTGGATGATGAAGAGAGCACTCTCATTGAATTGATTGTCCGCGGCTTCTCTAGGGGTGAAGTTGCTTCAGTCATGCGGATAAAAACCTTCTTCAATGATTCTCCAAAGATTAGTATTCACATGGTTCAAATGACGCTTAAAGCGATAAACCCAAGAATCAAAGTCCTCATTTTTCACAATCTAGGGGGAGTACCGGCATGATTCAAATGAGTGGAAGGAATCGGTCCACCATAAGTAAGTGGAGGTTCCACATGGGAAAAGATGTCGTTGCCATTTTTACCACTAGAAGAAGGAGCCTTTTCACTAGTAGCTTCCCCCTTGTCGGAGTTAGCATCCGTCACCTTGTTAGTGGGATCACCCACTTTCATTGGTGCGGTAGATAGTTTAAGCCCTTCTAAGAATTTATTAAACATGCTTTCAACCTCGGTCATTGTCGTGGAATTGTCACGGCAGATGTCCTCGAGCTAGGACTTAGTCGTGGAGCCATCGCAACTAGGAAGCTTGAAGGGGTTATGCGGGACAAGGAACACGAGGATTTATACTGGTTCGGCCCCTTACGGTGAAGGTAAAAGCCTACGTCCAGTTTGAGGTGTTACTGATTAGGGTTACGATCGCCAGGGAGCTAAACAGCTATGCCCGGTTCTCGATGAGATTGTTGTCGCCCTTAAACCGCTGCCGGGTCGTCCCTTTATATAAGGAGGCTGACGCCCAGCAGCCCTTAGAGTCCCGGCCGGCTCATAAGAGTGTCCGGCTCGGACTCTAAACTATACTTGCCTTATACTACAAGTTCTGCTATAATAATGATGGTAACTACAGGCTCTAAGCCATATCCGGGTCTCAGCCCATCTCTGGCCCATCATCTTGAAACTTGGCTCCGGGCTTCTGGCAATGACCATCCAAAGAGTAACCCGGCCCCTCCTGTCGGGTGACTCTAAGGTCTACATCCTCAACATTAGGCCCCAGATTGACTTGAGCCGGCTCGCGTCAATCTTCAACTCTGCCGAAAGAAAAAATCTCCGGCTTACCATTCATATGAAAGTCATAACCCGGAGTGACGTCATCCTCTGGACTCCGGATAATCCGCCGTGATGTCATCCTCCATTAAGTCCGTTTTTTGACTCCGCCAGATCCGCAACGGATCTTTGCTTTTACTGTCATTCCGAAAATCGAGGCGCCGTGAGGGGGAGATAACCACGCCGTGGTCTCCTTGAATCTCGCGCCCACTTATGACTCTGCCTTATAAATAGGCCGGCCCAACGCTTTCTTCCCACGCTCTCCTTCTTCCTCCTCGCGCCGTCGCTCCTCTGCCCGAGCTCGTGCTCCACCGCCGTCGTCTCGCCTCCGACCTTCGTCAACCTTGGCCGCTGCATCACCCTGACCCGGACCAGACAAACAGCGGCGACTCCCGCTCCTCTTCAGCTCCGGTGAGTCTCCTCTGCCTGGCTAGAACAGATCTGAGGTAGAGTTCGTCTGTGTTCTTCATGTTCGTCACCATAGCCATAAGCTTCGGTAGTTCCTGTAGTCACTGCCCTTGCTGATCTTAACTCTTCGTAGAACCACTGCGGTAGATGTTCGAAATCCATTTCCCCTGCGAGAAACCCTCCTTTTACTGCATAAGAACCGTGTTCACCCTCAAGAACTTCTCCTGCCTCTGTTTTTTAGGTCTAGAAAATTTTCGTTTCACCCGACCACTTTGATCCAAAAAAGTTACTGCAATCTGTGAAACCTGTTTTACCACACTTAGTAAAAACTGCAGCCCTTGAATATTGGCGGCTTACATTTCCGGCTTAAAGAAAACACACGCCGTAGAACTTCCCGGTTTAAAAAGAACCATGTTCTGTAGAATCCTCCGACTTAACTGTAGTAAATCCGTAAATAATCAATTTACTCTGAATCCCCTGCGGCTTAAATAACCCACCGTATCTGAATATATATCATTAGTCCCCTTCATAAGCCGCCATTGTAGTTTGAATGATAATCTCCGGCTTACAATTAACCCGGACACTTTTCTCTTTACCATAGACCACCAACCTTCACCATGCCTCCCAAGGCTCCCATCACTTGCAACTGGATGAGATCCAATGTTACTGACGACACCCTGGCCAACTTCGTTAAGTCCGGATATCTGCCCAAGAAGGAAGTGATGTCCTACCGTGCCCCTGATCCGTCCGAAGAAAGACCACAGCCGAGGGATGGGGAGGTAGTGATCTTTGCGGATCATATGAGCCGGGGCTTCGCACCGCCCGGCTCAAAATTCTTTCGGGACGTGCTCAACTTCTTTGACCTTCGGCCTCAGGATATAGGACCCAACTCCGTGTCCAACATTTGCAACTTCCAAGTCTTTTGCGAAGTATACCTTGGAGAGGAGCCCAGTTTGCTGCTTTTCAGAGAACTGTTCTACTTAAACCGCCAAAACGAGTGCGCGAACGGGCCAAGTCTGGAATTAGGCGGCATCTCCATCCAACGGCGTAGGGACTGTCTATTCCCTTACGCAGAGCCGCCAAGCCACCCCAAGGACTGGAATATGACTTGGTTCTACTGCCAAGATACGTCCCCGGCTGGCGAGAACCCGCTGCCCGGCTTTCGCCCAACACGCCTAGAGCCGACTCATCCGCTATCCGACAAACTGACTGTCGCGGAACGCCAGCCTCTGCTTCCAACGATCAATAAGATCAAGGCCCTGCTAGGCAACGGTCTGAACGGAATAGACCTGGTCCGGGTCTGGATCTCATGGCGGGTGATCCCATTGAGCCGCCGCCCCGGTTTAATGTGTGAGTACACCGGGCGAAAGGATGACCCGCAGAGGCACAGTCGCAATGATCTTCCAGAAGACGTTGCTGAAGAAGAGACCAAGGCTCTGTTAAACGAGAGCCTGGCAGACTGTGGAAGAACCGGGCTAGCCCCGTTCTGCAAGACCAATCCAGCCCCAGCGGTAAGCCGCTGACTTTAACCTTTCAACTTCTTTTGCATGTCACCTTGCTCTGAACCATTTTAAGAATTCATTACTGTATTTCTCAGGCTGATGATAAATTCTGGCGGGTCAAGTATGACCATGAGGCGGCCAAGAAGGCCAGGAAGGCGAAGAAAGCCGCCAAGAAAGCCGCCCCTCGCAAAAAGGGAAGCAGACCCACTGCTTCGGAGCTAATGCAATTAAGCGACAGCTCCGAGTCAGAGGTAACCCTTAAACCTTTAAACTCTTGCCATATTTGTTGTTTGTTGCCGGCCGCCTTATCAACATTTTGCTTATTGACAGGATGACACCGGCGCCAGTAACCCGGTGGTTGAAGAGGTAATGTCACTTTCCTCCGACTCAGAGCCTTTGCCACAGCTGAAAGTCCGAAGAGTAACCCGGAAAGTAAGCTTTTCACATCCATTAGCTCATCAAGACCCTCAATTTCTTTTGAAGCAGCAGGTTCACGAAAGCCAGCGTCACACCCGGGCCCGCAAGGACACCGACCTCTCCGTCGGGTTACCCGACGCAACAAGGAAGCGTCGCACTGAGGTTTTTTCTCACCTGTACCCTTTTCATCCGTTGGCGGGTGTCATCCGTCAGCCACTCAACTCTTCTGACTCCAATTATCAGGAGACCTCCCCCTCTTCGGGTGACTCCATGCAATCAAGTCTGCCAGCCTTCAAGACTGCACCCGGGTAATAACAATCTCCTTACATTACCTGTCTGTATTTACTCTTTGTATGCCTTACACTTCTGCCTTTTCAGTGCCTAGGCAAAGCTCACCAAAAGAGCAAAGAAGACCAGGTCAGCCGGAGTGCCGGACTTGCCTGAGCCGGAGGCGACGGCTCAAGAGCCGCCAGCTACCTCCGCCCCCGAAGCCACCATTCCCATGGACACGGCGCCTGAAGCCCCTGCCCCGACTACCAAGACAACGACCGAAGCGTCGGTTAACCCGGAGGCCTCCGGCTCAGCCCCGCCAGCTAACGACCCGGACGTGGTAATTACCCGGACGGAGTATGTTGAGCCGGGGCGGCCGACCGTGCTGGCCAAATGCTCCGCGAAGGGGGAGTTGCTGCAACCCCACCGGGTGAATCTGGACCTCTCCAGCTACACCGACTTGAGCATTGGAGAGCTCGTCTCTGGCTACATCAGCCAAGTTCACAAGAGCCGGGACGCCGAGATCGCCATGGTCAACCAGATCCAACAAAAATCTGAGGTATCCTTCTGCTGTCTTCTTACTTTCTGCATAGTGACCCTTGCCATGCTAGCCCCCAAGTCGACAACTTATACTTGAATATGTTGTAGACTTAGGCCCCGGCTTACTCAACTAAGCCGGCAGTACGTAGATAGATACGTTCAATATGCATTAGCCCCCAAGTGCCAAGTGTCTTTGCTTGGAAAGCGCTTGGGACTTATAGAATGACTGTTAATAACCCGGAAATATATGCAGGCTGTCGGCAAGAAATTAGAGTCGGACCTTGCGGATCTCAAGAGCCGGCTAAAGACACAAGAGATGGAGACCCGGAAGGCAAACGCCAAGTTTGTCTCCAGCATCGCCGCTCAAGAGAAGCTGAAGACCGAATTTGATGCTGAGCGGAAGGCCTGGGCTGAGGAGAAAGCCGCACTGGTGACCCGGGCAGAACAGGCGGAGAAGGCCATCACTGAGAAGACCGCTGAGCTCTCCGGCCTAAAGCGCCAGGTTTCCCAAATGGTGGCTGCTATCTTCGGTAAGTCGCCTCGCCGGCTTTCATCAAGTCTGTATATGTTATGATTCATTCTTGTCACCGGCTTATCTGATCTTTATTAAACAGGTCCCAGGAGTGCCAACCTCAACCAGAGCGTGGTCACCAAGTTAAAGGCCGTGTACACCCTGGTGGAACAACTCTACACCGGGTCACAGCGCGCCTTAGCTGTGGTGGCCCTATCCAACGAGGTGCCAACCCATCTGGCCGAAGTCCTGCGCCGGCTCGCTGTTCTGCCGCAGCGGATCCAGGAGCTACGCCGAGCCTCCGCAAGAGCCGGAGCAATTGCCGCGCTGAGCCGGGCCAAAGCATTCCTGCCGGAGCTAGACCCGGCAGACATCGCCCTGGGTTACCCAAGCCTGAAGGAAGACGGCTCAGCCTTCGACCAGAAGGACTTCGCGGCATGTGTGAAGGTTGTACGCCCGGTGGCCACCATCATCGGGAATGACACCGACTTAACCAAGTATCAGCCGGGGTACAACGCGGAGAATCAGAGGATTCCAACCCCTCGCTATGAAGCTCTCAATCTGATTCCTTCGGCTCGTCAGCACACCTTCGCCCCGGAGATTGACCCGGCCGGGTTAATTGACGAAGAAGCCCAGTTCGAAGCTCTCAGCGGCATCAACTGGAAGTCGTCAACCTTCGAGGTCTTGGGATCAGCTGGAGAAGAAGACAGGAACGAGCCGGGGACTTCAACTCAGCAGGCATCATAAAGCGGCTGGCGGTTCACCGAACAACGCTCCATCCTTGAGACTTGATGAATTTTGTAATAGAATAGGTGCAACAATTTATCTCTGCCGTGCCATCGTGCATGTAATGAATGCTGAAATCCCTTGAAGTTATCCTTTTGGTGTTCCTCCGGGTCATAATTATCCCTTTGTCCTTCTCAACCTTAAAAGGTGCCTTTAAGTATCTGCATAGAAAGGCAAATCACAAGTCTCAAGGCGGCTTACCACCCTGAGAATCAGGTGTTTGAGATGGATAACCCGGAATATGAATCAAAAAGGACTGGTTCCTAAGTATACTCTGGACATAGCCAAAATAACACACTGAACAGCCTGTATGCATCTTTCGGTTAAGATAACCCGGGCAGCAAGGTTGACACCTTAACTCTGATTTACTTGCCTTAATGACACCCATGACGTGCAACTAACACTATAAACCAAAGTTAAGCCGGCAAGTGAGACCCGGTCATGCACACCTCAGAATAAACTTGTGAAAAAAACAGAAGAACTTAGGGGCTTCCGGTTCGAATACGACCAAAGACCCGGCCCCAAGGGGTTAAGCTAAGATTCGGATACGATCATATAGCCCCCAGTGGGTGTGGCGATGCCAATCAAAAGGGTACCGACAGCTATGTTCTCTTTGGTTCAAATACGACCCATGTTTGAACAGGAAGCCCCCAAGTGATTCTTAAAACTGTTTAACGACGCTGATTCGAATACGATCCACGTCGGTTCTCAGAGGGGTTAAACTATGATTCAAATATGACCAAAGGTAACCTCCCAATGAGCTCGGCACTTTGCCAATCAAGTGGGTATCGACAGCTATGTTCTCTTTGGTTCGAATACGACCCATGTTTGAACAGGAAGCCCCCAAGTGACCTTACTGCTTACGGCTAGATTCGAATACGACCATAAGCCGGATCCTCCTTTAAGTCAGCATGTAAAAAAGCAACACACGCATATTTGGAGGAGAAAAAAGGACAGAGGTCCTGCTTTATTGCTTATCATGATATATACATGTGTGAGATAAATATGTACACCACGAGAGCCGGTAGCTCAAGTGTAGTAAGGCCGAAGCTGAGCTATATTCCACGGCCGACGAGTCTCCTCCTGAGATTTACGCGAATCTTTATGCTCCCGAATATCAATGAGGTAATATGACCCGTTGTGCAAGTTCTTGCTGACCACAAAGGGCCCTTCCCAAGGTGGGGATAACTTGTGTGCATCTGTTTGATCCTGGATGAGCCGGAGCACAAGGTCGCCTTCCTGGAAGACCCGGGATTTGACCCGGCGGCTATGATAACGGCGCAGGTCTTGTTGGTAAATCGCTGAACGGGCTGCTGCCACATCACGCTGTTCGTCCAACAAGTCCAGAGCATCTTGGCGCGCCTGTTCATTATCCGTCTCAACATAAGCCGCCACACGAGGTGAATCGTGACGGATGTCACTGGGGAGGACTGCTTCTGCTCCATAAACCATGAAGAAAGGCGTGAAGCCTGTAGACCTGTTAGGAGTAGTGTTGATGCTCCATAAGACGGAGGGCAACTCCTCCACCCAACAACCCGGCGTCCGTTGCAAAGGGACCAAAAGCCGGGGCTTGATGCCCTTCAGAATCTCCTGGTTAGCTCTCTCAGCTTGACCATTGGATTGGGGATGAGCCACTGAGGAAATATCAAGTCGGATATGCTCTCGTTGACAAAACTCTTCCATAACGCCCTTGGATAGATTGGTGCCATTGTCGGTTATGATGCTGTGCGGAAAGCCGAAGCGGAAAATCACCTTTTTCATAAATTGAACCACTGTGGCTGCATCGCACTTGCTAACTGGCTCAGCCTCCACCCACTTCGTGAATTTGTCAACTGCCACCAAAAGGTGGGTCTTCTTATCCTCGGACCGTTTAAAAGGCCCAACCATATCAAGCCCCCAGACCGCAAAGGGCCAAGTGATCGGGATCATCCTCAACTCCTGAGCCGGCACATGAGCCCGTCGTGAGAACCTTTGACAACCATCACATTTACTGACCAAGTCCTCTGCATCAGTGTGAGCCGTCAACCAATAAAAACCATGACGGAAAGCCTTGGCCACAAGAGATTTTTAACCGGCATGATGGCCACAATCCCCTTCATGGATCTCGCGCAAGATCTCTTGACCTTCCTCAGGAGAAATACAACGCTGAAATGCCCCTGAAACACTGCGATGATGCAAGTCGCCATCGATAACAATCATTGACTTAGCCCGCCGGGTTATTTGCCTGGCCAGAGTTTCATCCTCAGGCAACTCTCCCCGGGTTATATAAGCCAGATATGGCATTGTCCAGTCTGGTATGACATGAAGAGCCGCCACCAGCCGTGCCTCCGGGTCAGGGATAGCCAAGTCCTCCTCTGTAGGCAACCGAACTGAAGGGTTATACAGGACATCCAAGAAAGTGTTAGGCGGCACCGGTTTTCGCTGGGAGCCTAGCCGGCTTAAAGCATCAGCCGCCTCGTTCTTCCTGCGATCAATGTGCTCCACTTGGTATCCCTGAAAGTGCCCAGCAATGGCATCAACCTCGCGGCGATAAGCCGCCATGAGAGGATCCTTAGAATCCCAGGTGCCTGATACTTGTTGAGTCACCAAAGCACCTTACCCGGCTTAAGCTCATCTCCTTAGCCACCCGAAGACCGTGGAGCAAAGCCTCGTATTCAACCGCGTTGTTAGTGCAAGGAAACATCAACCGTAGCACATAATGGAATTTGTCACCTTTAGGGGAAGCCAATACAACACCAGCCCCCGAGCCCTCCAGCTGTCTGGACCCATCAAAGTGAATAGTCCAATAAGTGTTATCTGGCCTTTGCTCAGACACTTGTGACTCTGTCCAGTCATTGATAAAATCCACCAGAGCCTGAGATTTAACAGCAGTGCATGGCACATATTTGAGGCCATGAGGTCCAAGTTCTATAGCCCACTTAGCAATTCTCCATGTAGCCTCTCTGTTCTGGATAATATCCCCAAGAGGGGCAGAACTGACCACAGTGATGGGATGACCCTGAAAATAATGCTTGAGCTTCCGGCTCGCCATGAACACACCATATACGAGCTTCTGCCAATGCGGGTACTGCTGCTTGGACTCAAGAAGCACCTCACTGACATAATAAACCGGCCGCTGAACCGGATGCTCCTTACCCGTCTCCTTGCGCTCCACCACAATAGCCACACTGACAGCTCGTGTGTTTGCCGCCACATACAGTAGCAAGGGCTCCTTATCAACCAGAGCAGCAAGGACGGGGGGCTCTGCCAGTTGCTTTTGCAAATCCTCAAAAGCGGTATTAGCTGCATCATTCCAGACAAAGTTATCAGTTTTCTTCATCAACTGATATAAGGGCATAGCCTTCTCACCCAAACGGCTTATAAACCGGCTTAAAGCAGCGATACGACCCGCCAAACGCTGAACGTCATTTATACACGCCGGTTTAGCTAGGGAGGTGATGGCCTTGATCTTCTCCGGGTTAGCCTCAATGCCTCTGTCAGAAACCAAGAAGCCCAATAGTTTGCCTGCAGGAACACCAAAAACACACTTGGCCGGGTTAAGCATCATCTTGTAGACCCGGAGATTATCGAAGGTTTCCCTTAATTCATCTATCAGGGTTTCCTCCTTGATGGATTTAACCACAATATCATCCACGTAAGCGTGAACATTGCGCCCGATCTGTTTATGAAGACAATTTTGTACACAACGCTGGTAAGTCGCCTGTGCACACTTGAGTCCAAAGGGCATAGACACATAGCAGAAGGCTCCAAAGGGAGTGATGAACGCCGTCTTCTCCTGGTCCTTAACTGCCATCTTAATCTGATGATACCCGGAATAGGCATCCAAGAAACTTAAGCGTGCACAACCTGCCGTAGCATCAATGATTTGATCAATACGGGGGAGAGCAAAAGGATCAGCCGGACACGCCTTGTTCAAGTCCGTGTAGTCCACACACATCCGCCAGGTGCCGTTCTTCTTGAGCACGAGCACCGGGTTAGCCAACCACTCTGGGTGAAAGACTTCAACGATAAACCCGGCCGCCAAGAGCCGGGCCACTTCTTCACCAATAGCTTTTCGCCTCTCTTCATTAAACCGCCGAAGGAACTGTCTGACCGGCTTAAATTTTGGATCCACATTGAGAGTGTGCTCAGCGAGTTCTCTAGGTACACCTGGCATGTCAGAAGGTTTCCACGCGAAGATGTCCCTATTCTCACGGATGAACTCGATGAGCGCGCTTTCCTATTTCGGGTCCAGATTTGCACTGATGCTAAACTGCTGAGACGAGTCACCTGGAACAAAATCAACAAGTTTAGTCTCATCAGCTGATTTAAATTTCATTGCTGGTTCATTCTCCGTGGTTGGCTTTTTCAGAGAGGTCATATCTGTTGGGTCAACATTGTCTTTGTAAAACTTCAACTCCTCTGTAGCACAAACAGACTCTGCATAAGCCGCGTCGCCTTCCTCGCACTCTAGAGCCACCTTTCGGCTGCCGTGAACTGTAATAGTCCTGTTGTGACCCGGCATTTTGAGCTGTAAGTACACATAGCACGGCCGTGCCATGAACTTGGCATAAGCCGGCTGTCCAAATATAGCATGGTATGGACTTCTTATCTTGACCACCTCAAAGGTCAGCTTCTCCACCCTGTAGTTGTTCTCATCACCAAAAGCCACTTCCAACTCGATCTTGCCGACTGGATAAGCCGACTTACCGGGTACCACACCATGGAAGATAGTGTTTGACTGGCTGAGGTTCTTATCGACTAGCCCCATACGACGGAAAGTCTCATAATAGAGGATATTGATGCTGCTGCCTCCATCCATGAGTACCTTTGTGAACTTATAGCCTCCCACCTGAGGAGCCACCACTAAGGCCAAGTGGCCCAGGTTATCCACCCGGGGAGGGTGATCCTCCCTACTCCACACTATAGGCTGCTCAGACCACCGTAAGTAGCGTGGAACCGCCGGCTCAACAGCATGAACAGCTCTCTTGTGAAGCTTCTGATCCCGTTTGCACAAACTGGTGGTGAACACATGATACTGTCCACCGCTAAGCTGCTTTGGGTTGGTCTGATAACCCCCTGCTGCTGTTGAAGACCCTGACCAGACTGTTGATTAAAGCCCCCTTGACCGTTCTGAGGACCGGAATTTGAGCCGTCGCCCGGGCCATGAAAGCCGTCGGCGCCTAAGCCGCCGCCTGGGCCATTGTAGCTCTTAAAGGCCTTCATGATTGCGCAATCCTTCCACAGATGAGTCGCTGGCTTTTCTCTGGAGCCATGCCTCGGACAAGGTTCATTCAACAGCTGCTCCAGCGTTGGACCTGACCCGCCTCCTCGGGGAGGGGGCCTCCCCTTGCGTCGCTGATTATTACCTTGGGAGTTGGCGTTGGCTACAAACTCTAGGCTGCCATCGGCCTTACGCTTGCCTCCTCCTTGGTTCCCCGGGTTAAACTGAGGACCCTTGCCGTTGCCATTCTTCTTTCCCTTCCCTGCCCTTTCATCGTCTGAAGGGGGATCCTTGGTACCATCGGAATCGGCGTACTTGACAAGAGCCGCCATTAGGGTACCCATATCGGTGCAGTCGCGCTTGAGCCGCCCAAGCTTCATCTTAAGGGGCACAAAGCGACAGTTCTATTCCAACATTAAGACTGCAGAGCCGGCATCCATCTTATCTGATGAATGTATGATCTCCTTGACCCGGCGAACCCAATGGGTCGTGGACTCACCCTCCTGCTTCTTATAGTTAGTCAAATCCACAATTGACATAGATTGCCTGCAGGTATCTTTGAAGTTTTGAATGAACCGAGCTTTCAGCTCAGCCCAAGACCCAATGGAGTTCGGCGGTAACCCTTTCAACCACGTGCGGGCAGTTCCATCTAACATCATGGTGAAATATTTGGCCATGGCCGCCTCACTGACCTCCAGCAATTCCATAGCCATCTCGTAACTCTCAATCCAAGCTGCGGGTTGTAAGTCCGCTATATAGTTAGGCACCTTCCTAGGGCCCTTGAAGTCCTTAGGTTGACGTTCATTACGGATGGCTGGTACCAAACAAGGGACACCCCCGGTCCTGGTAGAAATTCCCACATCAACGGACGTCGTCGGATAAGCCGGGGGGGTCTGATAAGCCGTCAATTGAGGTGCCTGCTCCGCCTCTTGCCGCGCTTGGTCTGTTGCGTAGAAGGCTCCATTGAGCCGGGCCATGGCCAGGGGGCGGGTCATGGCGTCGTACATTACTTGAACCGGTTGCTGAGACCATGTGCCGGCTGTAACTCGGGCTCTGGCCTGGACGGGGGGGTCGAGTGGATCCTGTCGCGACTGTAGGAGTACGCCTCTTGCTGCGCTAGTGCCGTCTGCAGGAGTTCCCTGACCCGGCGGGTTTCAATGGCCGCCGGAGAATCGCCGTCAACGGGGAGAGCCGCCAGCCGTGCTGCCGCAGCTACCATGTTCTCCAGCGGGTTATCATAATGACCCGGGGGTATTGGCACATACTGAGGCGGGGCAGGGGGCACCTGGGGAGGCCCCATCACTCGTGGCTGAATAAGGGGTCCAGACCCGGGCGCAATGACCCCTGGCGGGTTACTAGACCCTGCACCCGGCGTGTTGAAGAGATTGCGTGGATCGTAAACCGGCGGGAGTCGAGACTGGGCCTTCCGATGCCTCCTTCTCATGACCTCGTTGGCCGCGTTCTGATCCATCGTGAGTTGGAAGGACTGCGCCTGAATCAGCTGGGTCCGGGCGTCGAGAGCCGCCCGCTCCGCACCTAGCCTGATTCCTTCTGCTGCCAGATCCTCCTTAGCTTTTACCAGATCCAATTTTAACTGTGCCACCTCCGCATCATGCTGAGCTTGATCCGCCGGGTCAACCGCGGCGGTTAACAGGGCCGTCATCTTGTCCGTGAGATCCATCAGCACCTGAGCCGGAGAAGGCACCAGGTTTCCCGATCCAGCAGCGGGGTTCTGAACAGGCTGTGCACCAGCCATAAAAACTCCGACCTGACTTGGCGGCTCAAAAAGGTCCGGAATGCTGTCGCCATCGAAACAACCCATGAGCCTGCCATCTTGAAGTTGGTACAAAGAGTTTGACTCATCAGTGGCCGACTCGCCGTCAGAGCCGGCGGCCGCCTCCTCACCGGACCCGGACGGATCAGAGGGCCCTCCATGGATGCATCCCACAAAAACGCGCCTTAAGGCAGGCCGGGCCCGGGCGGGTTGTGCACGCTGAGCCGTTTCGATGAGGTCGGCGCAGAGATCCGGCTCGGGGCCCGGCTCACCAATCTTGCCAATGAAGACATGAATTGCGCCAAAGGGGACCCGGTACCCGTACTCAATTGAGCCGGCGTCGGGGCCCCAGTCCGCATCGTCGATGTAGAGCTTGCCGCGACGACTCTTGGTCATCCGGCCCACAGCGTATCCCTTGAGCCCTTCGAAGCTGCCCTTCAAGAACTCAAATCCACCGTGCGCGAGCCCCACGGTGGGCGCCAACTGTCGTGGAATTGTCACGGCAGATGTCCTCAAGCTAGGACTTAGCCGTGGAGCCATCGCAACTAGGAAGCTTGAAGGGGTTATGCGGGACAAGGAACACGAGGATTTATACTGGTTCGGCCCCTTACGGTGAAGGTAAAAGCCTACGTCTAGTTTGAGGTGTTATTGATTAGGGTTACGATCGCCAGGGAGCTAAACAGCTATGCCCGGTTCTCGATGAGATTGTTGTCGCCCTTAAACCGCTGCCGGGTCGTCCCTTTATATAAGGAGGCTGACACCCAGCAGCCCTTAGAGTCCCGGCCAGCTCATAAGAGTGTCCGGCTCGGACTCTAAACTATACTTGCCTTATACTACAAGTTCTGCTATAATAATGATGGTAACTACAGGCTCTAAGCCATATCCGGGTCTCAGCCCATCTCTGGCCCATCATCTTGAAACTTGGCTCCGGGCTTCTGGCAATGACCATCCAAAGAGTAACCCGGCCCCTCCTGTCGGGTGACTCTAAGGTCTACATCCTCAACAGTCATCATGGAGGTTTTCAATGTGTCCAAAGCCACATTGAATTCCTCACAAGAGACCGCGGTTCCCCCATCGGCCGTAGACGAGACCGGAGTCACACCGGAGTGCTCCTCCCCACCGTCTACGGTGTCAACCATACTCTTCGGGCGGCAAAGTCCTTAATAAAGAGACGAGGCTCTGATACCAATTGAAAGGATCGATATAGTTGACTAGAGGGGGTGAATAGGCAACTAACAATTTTTAGCTTTTCTTTACCAATTTAAACTTTGCATCAAAGTAGGTTGTCTAGATATGCAACTAGGTGAAACCTATATGATGCAACAACAACAAGCACACAAGCAAGCAAGGGATATAACACAAATAAGCTTGCACAAGTAAAGGCACGAAATAACCAAGAGTGGAGCCGGTGAAGACGAGGATGTGTTACCGAAGTTCCTTCCTTTTGAGGGGAAGTACGTCTCCATTGGAGCGGTGTGGAGGCACAGTGATCCCCAAGAAGCCACTAGGGCCACCGTATTCTCCTCACGCCCTCTCACAATGCGAGATGCCCTGATTCCACTATTGGTGCCCTTGGAGGCGGCAACCGGACCTTTACAAACAAGGTTGGGGCTCTCTCCACAACTGAATTGGAGGCTCCCAACGAAACCACGGAGCTTCACCACAATGGAATGTGGCTCCGAGGTGACCTCAACCGTCTAGGGTGCTCAAACACCCAAGAGTAACAAAATCCACACAAGAAAGTATGGGGAATCAAATTTCCTTTGGTGGGTGTGTAGATCTAGGTCTCCTCCTTCAATCCCTAGCAAATCAACAAGTTTGAGTGGCTAGAGAGAGAGATCGGGCAAGAGAGCTTGAGTGGCATTAATAGTGGAGTGAGAGAGGTAAGAGGTAAATGTGGTAGGTGGAAGAACCACCCTTATATAGCAACCCTAAAAATCCAACCATTACTGCGTTTTCTGTACTGCAGCAATACAACCGCTCCTTGTCCCGATACAACCGGGACTCACGGTATACCTGCAGAACCCTACCAGGCGGTACAACTGGGCAACCAGGCGGTAGTACCAGTTCATGTGAACAACTAGACCAACCGCCCAGCCACCGCTCAACCACCACATTGAAACAGTAGGGAGTCACCCCTGAGTGCGGTAGTCGAGCGGTACAGGACCGGTGCAACCGCTTGGCCTTGGGCGCTTGGGCGGCTAAGTCCTGAGCAGTAGAACCGCTCAGGGCACCGGTGGTACCGGTAAGCGTGGAACGACCGGACCAACCAGGCCACCACCGCCCGAGTACCGCATCAAAACAAAAGTTTTACCGGTAGTTGGGCGGTACTCGGCCGGAACAACCGCCGCAGTCTTTGTTGAGCATGGTGGCGGTACCACCGTCCGGGAGCAGCGGTACAACCGCTCGATCAAGACTGGTAAAGCGCCAAGAGCCAGCGGTACAACCGCTCCAGCGAGCGGTACAACCGCTGGGAAACCACAGCAAGCAGTAAGATAAGAAGGGAAGCACTCTCTCTCAAAACTAAGGAAGGCAAGAGAGGGGTGAGGCAAGTGTACGTGAAAAGATTCCCCAACTCCTTCCAATGTGGATTCCCTCTTGATAGTACGGGTTTCCTACGACCAAAAGGATAAAAGCATAGAAACCTCCTCTTCGATCTTTTCCTTCCGAAGAGAGTGACTAGCCGTTGTAAGTCTAATCACGGGGAACCTGAAGCACTTAGCACATGATTAGACCAACAAAGGGATGTCATCATCATCCAAAACACAAAGTAGGGAAATGCCCTTACACCTATTTAACGTGAATGCATCTGTTTCTAATGCATAAGCCCAAAACGATAGTGGTAAATCGGTAAGAGACATCATAGATCGCACCATATCTAATAAAGTATGGTTACGACGTTCGGACACACCATTACGCTGTGGTGTTCCATGTGGCTTGAGTTGTGAAACTATTCCACATTGTCTTAAATGAAGGCCAAACTCATAACTCAAATATTCGCCTCCGCGATCTGACCGTACAAACTTTATTTTCTTGTTACGATGATTCTCCACTTCACTCTGAAATTCTTTGAACTTTTCAAATGTTTCAGACTTGTGTTTCATTAAGTAGATATACCCATATCTGCTCAAATCATCTGTGAAGGTCGGAAAATAACGATACCCACCACGAGCCTCAACACTCATTGGACCGCATACATCGGTATGTATTATTTCGAATAAGTCAGTGGTTCGCTCCATTGTTCCGGAAAACGGAGTTTTAGTCATCCTGCCCATGAGGCATGGTTCGCAAGTATCAAATGATTCATAATCAAGTGATTCCAAAAGCCCATCTGCATGGAGTTCCTTCATGCGCTTTACACCAATATGACCTAAACGGCAATGCCACAAGTATGTTGCACTATCATTATCAACTTTGCATCTTTTGGCATCAATATTATGAATATGTGTATTACTACGATCGAGATTCAATAAACCATTTACATTGGGTGTATGACCATAGAAGGTTTTATTCATGTAAGCAGAATAACAATTATTCTATGACTTAAATGAATAACCGTATTGCAATAAATATAATCCAATCATATTCATACTCAACGCGGACACCAAATAACATTTATTTAGGTTCAACACTAACCCCGAAGGTAGAGGGAGTATGCGATGTTGATCTTATCAACCTTGGAATCATTTCCGACACACATCGTTACCTCACCCTCAACTAGTCTCTGTTCATTTTGTAATTTCCTGTTTCGAGTTACTAATCTTAGCAACTGAATCGGTATCAAATACCCAGGGGTTACTATGAACACTAGTAAAGTACACATCAATAACATGTATATCAAATATACCTTTGTTCACTTTGCCATCCTTCTTATCCGCCAAGTATTTGGAGTAGTTCCGCTTCCAGTGACCAGTCCCTTTGCAGTAGAAGCACTCAGTCTCAGGCTTGGGTCCAGCTTTGGGCTGCTCCCCGGGAGTGGCAACTTGCTTGCCATTCTTCTTGAAGTTCCCTTTCTTTCCCTTTGCCCTTTTTCTTGAAAATAGTGGTCTTGTTAACCATCAACACTTGATATCTTTCTTGATTTCTACCTTCGCCGATTTCTGCATCACGAAGAGCTCGGGAATTGTTTTCGTTATCCCTTGCATATTATAGTTCATCACGAAGTTCTAGTAGCTTGGTGATAGTGACTAGAGAACTCTGTCAATCACTATTTTATGTGGAAGATTAACTCCCACTTGATTCAAGTGATTGTAGTACCCAGACATTCTGAGCACGTGCTCACTGACTGAGCTATTCTCCTCCATCTTGTAGGCAAAGTACTTGTCAGAGGTCTCATACCTCTCGACATGTGCATGAGTCTGAAATACCAATTTCAACTCTTGGAACATCTCATATGCTCCGTGGTGTTCAAAACGTTTTTGAATTCCCGGGTCTAAGCCGTAAAGCATGGTGCACTAAACTATCAAGTAGTCATCATACCGAGCTTTGTCAAACGTTCATAACGTCTGCATCTGCTCCTGCAATAGGTCTGTCACCTAGCGGTGCATCAAGGACATAATTCTTCTGTGCAGCAATGAGGATAATCCTCAGATCACGGACCCAGTCCGCATCATTGCTACTATCATCTTTCAACTTTTCTCAAGGAACATATCAAAAAAAGGAGCTATATCGCGAGCTTTTGAGCTACAACATAGATATGCAAATACTATCAGTACTAAGTTCATGATAAATTAAGTTCAATTAATCATATTACTTAAGAACTCCCACTTAGATAGACATCCCTCGAGTCATCTAAATGATTACGTGATCCAAATCAACTAAACCATGCCCGATCATCACGTGAGATGGAGTAGTCTTCAATGGTGAACGTCTCTATGTTCATCATATCTACTATATGATTCACATTCGACCTTTCGGTCTCCAGTGTTCCGAGGCCATGTCTGTACATGCTAGGCTCGTCAAGTTTAACTCGAGTATTCCGCATGTGCAAAACTGTCTTGCACCCGTTGTATGTGAACGTAGAGCTTATCACACCCGATCATCACGTGGTGTCTCGGCACGACGAACTGTCGCAACAGTGCATACTCAAGGAGAACACTTATACCTTTATATTTTAGTGAGGGATCATCTTATAATGCTACCGCCGTACTAAGCAAAATAAGATGCACATAAGATAAACATCACATGCAATCAAAATATGGGACATGATATGGTCATCATCATCTTGTGCCTTTGATCTCCATCTCCAAAGCACCGTCATGATTTCCATCGTCATCGGCTTAACACCTTGATCTCCATCGTAGCATCGTTGTCGTCTCGCCAACAATTGCTTCTACAACTATCGCTAACGCATAGTGATAAAGTAAAGCAATTACATGGCGTTTGCATTTCATACAATAAAGCGACAACCATAAGGCTCCTGCCAGTTGCCGATAACTTTTACAAAACATGATCATCTCATACAACAATGTATATCACATCATGTCTTGACCATATCACATCACAACATGCCCTGCAAAAACAAGTTAGACGACCTCTACTTTGTTGTTGCAAGTTTAACGTGGCTGCTACGGGCTTCTAGTAAGAACGTTCTTACCTACGCATCAAAACCACAACGGTGATTTATCAAGTTCGCTGTTTTAACCTTCAACAAGGACCGGCCGCAGTCAAATTCGATTCAACTAAAGTTGGAGAAACAGACACCCGCCAGCCACCTTTATGCAAAACTAGTTGCATGTCTGTCGGTGGAACCGGTCTCATGAACGTGGTCATGTAAGGTTGGTCCGGGCCGCTTCATCCAACAATACCGCCGAATCAAAATAAGACATTGGTGGTAAGCAGTATGACTATCACCGCCCACAACTCTTTGTGTTCTACTCGTGCATATCATCTACGCATAGACCTGGCTCTGATCCCACTGTTGGGAAACGTAGCATGCAATTTCAAAAAGTTTCCTACGCTCACGCAAGATCTATCTAGGAGATGCATAGCAACGATAGGGGGAGAGTGTATCCACGTATCCTTGTAGACCGAAAGTGGAGGCGTTTGACAACGCGGTTGATGTAGTCGAACTTCTTCTCGTTCCAACCGATCAAGCACCGAACGTACGGCACCTCCGAGTTCTGCACACGTTCAGCTCGATGACGTCCCTCGAACTCTTGATCCAGCAAAGTGTCGAGGGAGAGTTCTGTCAGCACGAAGGCGTGGTGACGGTGATGGTGAAGTAATCCGCGCAGGGCTTCGCCTAAGCACTACGTGAATATGACCGGAGGCATAAACTGTGGAGAGGGGCGCCGCACACGGCTAGGAATCAATGTTGTGTCTTCTAGCGGTGCCCCCCCTCATATATATAGGTTGGAGGGGAGGAGAAGCAGCAAAGGGGGCGCCCCAAGTAGGAGGAATCCTACTTGGGCGCCTCCCAATTTGGCCTCCCCCATTCCATATTCATCCGGAGGGGGAAGGAAGGAGGAGGGAGGAGAGAAGGAAGGGGGAGGCCGAATCCCTCCCCTTCCTTTCCCTCTTCTCCTCTTTCCTTCCCCCTTATTTTGGCCTACATGGGGCGCACCAGCCCCCTGGGGGCTAGTTTGTCCCCTTCTTGGCCCATTAGGCCCATGTAGTTGCCGGGGGGATGCCCGAAACCCCTTCTGGTGACCCGATATGTACCCGGTACCCCCAGAACACTTCCGGTATCCGAATATCATCGTCCTATATATGAATATTTACCTCTCGACCATTTCGAGACTCCTCCTCATGTCCGTGATCTCATCCGGGACTCCGAACAACATTCGGTCACCAAATCACATAACTCATATAATACAAAATCGTCATCGAATGTTAAGCGTGCTGACTCTACGGGTTAGAGAACTATGTAGACATGACCGAGACACCTCTCGGGTCAATAACCAACAGCGGAACCTAGATGCTCATATTGGTTCCCACATATTCTACGAAGATCTTTATCGGTCGTACCGTAATGACAACATACGTTATTCCCTTTATCATCGGTATGTTACTTGCCTGAGACTCGATCGTCGGTATCTTCATACCTAGTTCAATCTCGTTACCGGCAAGTCTCTTTACTCGTTCTGTAATGCATCATCCCGCAACTAACTCATTAGTCATATTGCTTGCAAGGCTTATTATGATGTGCATTACCAAGAGGGCCCAGAGATACCTCTCCGATACTTCGAGTGACAAATCCTAATCTGGATCTATGCCAACCCAAAAACACCTTCGGAGATACCCGTAGAGCATCTTTATAATCACCCAGTTACGTTGTGACGTTTGATAGCACACAAGGTATTCCTCCGGTATCCGGGAGTTGCATAATCTCATAGTGGAAGGAATATGTATTTGACATGAAGAAAGCAATAGCAATAAAACTGAACGATCAACATGCTAAGCTAACGGATGGGTCTTGTCCATCACATCATTCTCCTAATGATGTGATCTCATTCATCAAATGACAACACATGTCTATGGTTAGGAAACTTAACCATCTTTGATTAACGAGCTAGTCTAGTAGAGGCTTACTAGGGACACGGTGTTTTGTCTATGTATCCACACATGTATCAAGTTTCTGGTTTGGCCAACTAGCTTGATTTATCTTGCAATGGGAGAGATGCTTTGTGTTGGGTTCGATCTGACAAAAAGGGACATGCCACGTATTTGTATCGATGCCATTAAGGATAAAAATATGGGGTTTATTCATATTGATTGGGTTTACTTTGTCTACATCATGTCATCTTGCTTAAGGCGTTACTTCGTTCTTTATGAAGTTAATATTCTAGATGCATGTTGGATAGCGGTCGACGGATGGAGTAATAGTAGTAGATGGAGGAAGGAGTCGGTCTACTTGTCTCGGACGTGATGCCTATATACATGATCATTTCCTTGAATATCATCATAACTATGTGCTTTTCTATCAATTGTCCAACAGTAATTTGTTTACCCACCGTATGCTATGTTCAAGAGAGAAGCCTCTAGTGAAAACTATGCCCCCTCGGTCTATCTTTACCATATGTTAAAAACCAAAAATACCGTGCTGCAATTTAGTTACCATTATTTTATTTTGTGTTTTTGTTTATCATCTACCATTATCGAACTTGATCCTTGCAATTAACCGCCGAGGGGATTGACAACCCCCTTGATCGCGTTGGGTGCAAGTATTTGTTCTTTTGTGTGTAGGTGTTGTTCACGAGGTCTTGCATGATTCTCCTACTGGATTGATAACCTTATTTCTTAACTGAGGGAAATTATTATCTCTATTGTACTGTATCATCATCTTCTCTTCAAGGGAATCCCAACATAGCTCACAAGTAGCATGGCGCGCCGAGACAGCGGCTCTGCCATCGGAGAAACCGAACGGGCGGTGAGGAAAGAGAGAGAGGGATTGCTTGTGAACTGGCGAGGGAGGTGACAGGAAGGAGTGTGGGGAGTTATGAGACGTCACATCGTCTCCCGAGCTTCCCCAAGCATGTAGGCGCTCGCCAAGCGTGGCTCGAGCGAGCCTGACTCGCCAAAAATGGTCGATTTGGTCGTTTCTCCAGAGCCAGGCCTAGACCTGCTTTGAGGTTCGTGCGGTCCAGAAATCAGATGCAACCCAGGCAACAAACTAGCCAAAAAATTCCCGCGCGTGCCCGGCTGGACCTAATGCAGCCTACCAAACGTATTCTTAGGTTCCTTTTGCTGTTGATCCATTGAAGTTTCCTAAAGAAAACAAGTTTCCTTGAAGCCAGCAAGAAGAAGGCCAATCAGTTTCTCTTACAACAAAAGATAAGACAGGCTAACCTGATCGATAATTTAGTGTGTTGCTGCGCAAACTATTTTGCTGTCAACAATATGTGTGGGGCTTCGCTCGCGTCTTCGGCGCCAGAGTCTTGACAGGGAGTTCTCGAATAATGGTACCCTGGCTCCGCGCAAACTATTTTGATGTCAACAATAGTGCTAGCTCTCATCAATGTTACCGCTGATCATTGTTAGCTTTGATTAGTGTTATCATTGATCATTGCTAGTTGTGATCACTATTAGCACTGATCAGTGAGCATTTGCACCGCCAATGATCATCTGTGATTGCTAGCTCTGATCATTGGCATTTGTTGCTAACTATTGTCCACCATGCGTCGGAGGAGCGTAGGTCATCTTCGGCACAGAGGGTGTGGTGTGTGGAGGACCTCGTCCCCACAAACTGGTGGCTGAAGAGGGCGGTGGTTCCTGGCAGGGTGGACTACATGAGCTTGCCGCTTGACGCTGGCAGGAGGCCAAGGACCGGCCACATGGAGGGTGCACTGGAACCTATGAGGTTCTACATGCAGATCTAGGACCATGAGGACATCACCATGCTTGTCATCCCGCCTGCCTTCAGGCCGGTGATGAAGCAATGGCTGATCCTTGGCCCTCCTCGCTTCGTTAGCCTCTTCGCCAACAAGTGGTGCGAGTTCTAGGACCAGGTGTAGATGTTCAAGGGGCACATGATGCTCGGGTGCGACTGGGAGTACTTCTGCCACAAGCACAAGATCATCCCCGGCGACCTCCTAGTCTTCAGGCTCTCCGGTCTGGGGTTGAAGGTGCAGATCTTCAACGCCAACATCTCCAACATCTGCAGGGTCTGGTGCTCCAAGCACAGCGGCGTCGGCGACATCTCTTATGCCATGTAGTCTGTCTATCAAGTATGAATTGAAGTAGTTTAGGTCCGAACTTAAGTTTGAACGTCTCTTTTGCTATGAACATGTCAATATTTTGCCCAGGACCAGCACCCTAGGTCCAGTAGGGGCATGGGATGCCCTGCTATTTAAACTTGTGCTAGTAGTGTTCTTATGTTGCTTATGCCTAGCTTATCTGCTTGTTTTCAAGTTTTTGCTCTGTTCTCCATGTTCTTCTGTTGTTGTTCTTGATTGTGTGTGTTGTGTGCTGTCAAATGGGTGATACATTTGAAAGGTGTGAGCAGACGAAGTACTTGCACACAGTCAAACAAATATACTTTGCATCTGCTCACCCCTAAAGCACAAACACAGGCAACCAAACAACATGCGCCCATCTGGGCCTTGATGCAATGCAGGCAACCAATCAACATGTAGATATTGAATTTTTTTCTACATATGTTCAACCAGGCCCAACTGGGAAAAGCATGCAAATGGGAAAAAAAAATGATGCAGGTAACCGAACACATCCTATGTGACGTCTAGGCCCCGTTTGCCGGGTGCAGCGGCGTAGGAGATCTTGAACAGAGGTAGGCGATGGAAAAATCGAATGATAGAAAACAGTGCGTAGAAATAGTAGATTTGTTTTTTGTCGATTTGGGTGTCCCCTCTACCAGCCTCAGCCCCGGGTGATCTGGACTTTGATCTTTTGAGTGATCTGGTTACAATTTGGTTTCATCTGATTCGGATCTTATCTCTGTGCTTAGATCTAAACATGTATCTCCTAGTTTTCTTGATAATAAAAACCGTGCAGACCAGCTTTCCCCGCTCCCCTCGAACTCCACAAAAAACCAAGTGTGTACTTCTATCACAACAATCTCATCCGACAAATTGATTACTCTGTACATGAATAATACTGAAGCCTGGATCTGAAACTTCATGTACTAACCTACCATTTCAACTCCATAGGCGTGTGGACATCTTCACTTAAGGAGCAACCTTCACTTTTTTTTGGAGACAACAACCTTCAGCTTAGAACATAAGCTAGCAGATGAGCATCATTGAGAATTTGAGACTAATGCTTTGATTCGCGATCCACATTTCTACTCTGTCAAATTTAGGCATTAACATATATATACATACCCCGCCTAGATCTACGGTTCCCCAACCTCCAGCCGCCCTGAGGGCACCCGGAGACGGTGGTGGAAGGACCAGAAAGATGAAGATGCCGCCGATTACTCCTCTCTACTGTAGCTCTCGAGAAGAGTCTCGTACTCGTAGGCTGGCTGGGCACTAGGAAAGAGTGTTGTTGGGTCAGTTGAAAGGAATCTCTGATCCTAAAATTCTGGAGGCCCCGCATCGCTCTTCACGAGCAACTCGGGTGGCGACCAGCCTCGCCGCCACCGGCCTTCTCTTCCTCCCCTCTTCTCCTTGCCGCCACCAGAGAGGGCCGGAGGGCAAGCCTCGAGTCTCCCAAGGATGGCGACACGGTTGTGGGCTTCCTTGGTGCGCGGTTGCGAGGCGACAGCGTGAAGGCATGGTTGAGGTGTGATGGTGGGCATGCTCGAGCCGGGCGTAGTGCTCCGATCAGGAGGCACGGCGTCGTTTTGGCTGCCGGTGCACTCCTGGTGTGGGAGGCTGAACTTCGCGTGAGCGCGCATCAGTAACGGGGATCTGTCTTTCGTGCTCTAGATCTGGCCATGTCGACCCATTGGCCGACGGGCATGGGCCGAGCTCTTTTCGGCGAAGTGGTAGTCGGCGGTGATGTGCTCTGACGTCGGTGTTGGTCCGAGTGGTGACCACTCTGTCTTGCAGCTGCAGCCTTACTGCAGATTGTGGTGGCCACCAAAAGGTCTTCGTGAGGGTTCTTCCTTCAGATCCGATGGTTGTCTTCGATGATGAGACGCAATCTATGAACGACGGCTTGACGCAGAGGGCTTGATACGCTCGACTGATTCTTTAGGGTGAAAACTTAGAAAAATCTGGCCTTTGGTAGTTAGTTTCGGTGACAGCAACGCTTGAGTGTCGCTTCGTTCCTGAAGGCGTTGTGGTTGAAGAACATCGTCGTCCTTATAGTTCATAAGATGTTTGGTGCGGATAAGATCATTGTTGTAGTTTGTCAATCATGGATTTTTTTTGCGAAAGAACTTTTCAATCTATTCATCAATTATGGCAGTACAGAGAACATTAGAGGTAATAAAATTACAGCTAGGTCCATGGATCAACTAGTGACGACTACAAGCACTAGGGCCAGGCGAAGGCGCACGGCCGTCATCGCCCTCCCTCACTGGAGTCGAGCTAACCTTGTTGTAGTAGACAGTCGGGAAGTCGTCGTGCTAAGGTCCCAAAGGACCAGCATAGCAATCATTGCTGATGAAGAGAGTTGTAGATTAAAAATGTCAAACCTACAACCACACGAACGAAGACGAACAAAAATGGATCGAAATAGATCCACTGAAGACCATCACCGACTGAATCCCGCGAGATCCTACGAAGATACACCTCCGCACATCCTCCGACGATGCTATTCGCATCATTAGGATGGGATAGGACATGTAGACATTATTCCTACTGAGAGACATCGCCATCGCCACACAGCCTCAACCAAGACATTGAACTTAACAAAAATGAGAACAGGGTCCCTCCTGCCGACGGAGGGCGAGGCCCTCTACACTCCACAGCCCAAAGACCATTGAAGGTGGGGCGGATCACGGCGGCATCGGCGGGAGGAAGAAGAAGACTTTTCTTGAGGAGGAAAGACATCTTTTCTTCTCTCTCCCTCTCCAAAAACTAGTTTATCTGCTTCTTCAGGTCACGGCGGCACCTTGGCCTGCTTGCGGACCTGCC
Organism: Triticum aestivum; assembly: GCF_018294505.1. Lineage (NCBI taxonomy): Eukaryota > Viridiplantae > Streptophyta > Magnoliopsida > Poales > Poaceae > Triticum > Triticum aestivum. The sequence continues at coordinate 498,960,750 of NC_057814.1, read as the reverse complement.
CGGAACTGACCGAAATTTGCAGGCCTAACAAAGCAAAACAGTCGGTCCGGTTAGTAGAAATAGGCTCGAAAACAGGCCCGGTCCCGTTTTGCCTCGGTCTGCTCGGCTGACCGATTTTTTTTGTATTTTTCTGAAATAAAGGGACGAGACCCAGTCTATTTCGTACTCTATTTTTTTTTCTTGATAAATGGTGAATTTTATTGGCTGAAATGAAGTATTAAAAAGATATACACAAAAAGTACACATCGGTCTCTGCATAGTTAGGATGCACACACCAAGCTAACACACACACAAAACACACCGACAATAGCAAAGTCATGTATGACCAAAGCTATATGTAGGCGAGAGAGAGAAAAAAGAGGCCAGGTCTATAATTGGCAACAAAGACCATATTGGCACCAACCATGTTATGACACCACACGAACGATGAGGTTTTTCAAGAGCAACGCCTTTAGGAAGGGAGCGACGCTCAATCGCCGTCGTCATCAGATTCAACCACACAAGGCTAAAATCTAGATTTTCACCCTGAAGAATCAGTCCGAGCATATCCAAGCAATGCCTTCAACAAGGTAACGATGTAAAAACATCGCCATTGCCAGGTATAATCCAATCCATTTCGTACACTGGTTTAGGGGAACTTTTGCTCCACGTAAGCTTTTGACAGGCAAGAAATCACCTGAAACTTCCCGCCGCGTCGTCGCCCCGAAGGAATGCTGCCGCCCGTCCGCCACCGTCACCCTCCCGCGTCAACATCGCCCACTGCCGCCCTCCCGCGCCGCAGCCGCGCCACCACACTGTCTCGTGCCGCCCTTTCCGAAGACCGTCACACGTGTTACTGACGGACGGGCCCTAGGACATTTATCTAGTTGTGTATCATGAAAAGTAAAATAAAAAATATTTAGGGGAAGAAGTCTATGGGATCTGACAAAAATAGCTTTCAGGAAACTTCCGACATAAGTAGTTTTGTTGGAGTTGATGATGGCGCCTACCTAGCTGGAACATACATCCAGGGAGGGTTTTTTCCATCATGGATGATGGTGTAATCTTTTGATAAGATCTATATTTTGGTGTAAAACAGTAGTTTTTTTTACCGTGTTGGATGTGTTGTATGCATCATGTTATGCAGAGATCAGACATTCGTTCAGTATGGTTGTATCATCTCGATATATCGATTAAATGAATGAAAATATCCTTTATCAATTTTTTATTGAAGCCATCTTAAATAATTTAAGCCCATAACCGAATCTACTGTTTGGAGGCTGTCATGATGATTAAAGGACGTGCTACAAATAAATCTAAGTATGCATTTTATTATTGGAGAGATTATTAGTAGTCCGGGACAGAGAGATTCTTGCATTGCTCATACTCGTCGGAACTGTAATATTGTTAGTCATGCATTGGCTAGTTTTGGTAGATTGCAACGCCGGACTATGGTTTGGCTTTGTTCTGGTCCAGAGGAGGTCCTGGAACTTGTTGGACGAGATTTTAATGTGTGATTTTGAGTAATGCAAGAATTTATTTCACAAAAATAAATAAATGGGTGTAAAATTAAAATTTGCGTCGCCATCAGTATGTAGCTTAAACTTGAACTAAATACTGATGGGTACAAAAAAAATCACATCCTTTCCAAGCGGACTTTACAGTGTTCTCTCTGACGTGGCAACCCTAGAATTAGCAATAGAGCACTATGTATTAAGAGTAGTTCAGTCAGTCGTCAACCGCTGTCCATAGACTATTCTTAGTTTAGACGTCGCTATAGAGACCTATCGGATATCAAGAAAAATCCAATTTTGTGGATACGGCGAGTCGACTCGGCGCACAGATGACAATGAAGTGGTACCAGCAAATTTTTAGATTTGTAAATCTGGAAAGGTACTTTTTTGATAAAGATCTGAAAGAATGTACTCTCTCCGTTTCTAAGTATTTGTCTTTTTAAAGATTTCCAATTGACTACATATGGATGTATATAGACATATTTTGAAGTGTAGAGTCACTCATTTTGCTTTGTATGTAGTCACTTGTTGAAATTTCTAGAAAGGCAAATATTTAAAAACGGAGGGAGCATATGGAAGAAGTTTTATTTATGTGAATCATATCTTTGAAACGGCTTATAATAATCTTGCTTGTGCCCCTATATACAACTTTACCTTATCCAACAAAAAATACAACTCTACCTAGTATATACATATTCTCAAATCTCAGATATCACTGACTTCTCTACTGTTGAATAGGTCACCATTTTTCTTAACTTGCACGCAATGTCCATGAATTGAGCAAGTGTAAACGTAACTAAGAGTCTGCACAGTCACACGGAGCTTATTACAAATGGATAAATATTTACTGGAAAAATCTCTTGGTTGGAACCCTAAATCCCTTGGAATATACTATTCCCTCTGTCTCGAATTACTTGTGACGAAAAGGGATGAAAATGAATATATTTAGAACTAAAATACATGTAGATACATTCGTTTCTGTGACAAGTAATTCCGGACGAAGGAAGTATAAAATATGATGCCAATCACCATTGGGCGTCGGCAGATCACAATCCTTTACGCTGTTCTAATTTTAAAACTAAATAATATGTTACAATGGTTGATGCCGGAATGAAACCAAACGTTGTAGTGTCATTTTTTGCCACAACACGAAACTTGCGCAATATTGTTATAAATAGTGTGGCAGTTAAGTGAATTGGATAATGGCCAATGGGTACCATGATGATGACTTGTGTGTACCTTGTCCCTATCCACCTTTGTTAGGTGGCACATCATGATCATAACTGTGCTCAGTCGTCCAAAATATGTAGCTGGTCTGCCACGTGCTTACATAAGGTTCTTACTATTATGCTACAGCACCTAGCAAGGAAACTATATGTGTATGAAAATATCTTTCAAGAAAGTTTACTCATAAAAGTTTCAAGTATTTTCTAAGAAACTGGACCAGGAGGGGGAGAAGCCCCTACCGCTTTTAATTAAAATTATTAAGATTAAGAAAAAAAATGTGAGACCCATGTTAGAACCGAGGTTCAAACCCGCGCCGACTAGAAGGCAACGCTGCACTCTGACTACTGGGGGCCTAAGAGCCCATTCACAAGTTTCAAGTATCTAAACTGAGCATTCCGTAAGTTTTAATATTCAAGTAAAAACTGATTTGCCTATTTCTCCGCGGGTCGCTTTTTTCTTCAATATCGGGCATAGCGGGAGGAGGTAAAGATAAATGTAGTGCAGGATTTAGGGGTACGGGTTCAAAAATATCTTCTGATCTTCTCACAACTATTTGAATTAGAGAAGACTCATTTATACGTGTCGTGTTTTGCCTAGAAGGCCCCCTTCTGATATTCTTTTGTTTGTGAGGTCATTTGTTGTTGTTTCGCTAAGTCGTTTGTACTCGTTCCTTCTTCTATGATGATCACATGCAATTCCCCTTCATGGTTTCTGCATGCTTCAGAAAAAAAAAAAAAACTGCTCTTCTACTCTGTGTCGTCCAAGAAATGCAATGTCGGTCAAGCACATGCTAATGTGTCATGTTAATTACTTAGTGGAGAAGATATGTGTTACATTTTCTAATGGAAACTTAAGAAGTTGGGCCATCAATAAAGTTCTAGCAGCCAGCAGGGACTGTTGCAATTGGTTGATAAGTTCCTCTCGTAAGAGTACTTGACTTGTTCTATTTGCTCACATGCAGGTTCATGCATATCACCACACGCTGTTCCTTGCGCCAGCTCTGCCAATCTGCGGCTATTTAAGCACACCCATCCATGCTTCCATTGACAAAGCAACTCACCATGGCTTCCTCTTCCTCATTGTTTCTCCTTGCAGCCCTCCTTGCGCTGGCCTCATGGCAGGCCACTGCCTATGATCCTAGCCCTCTTCAGGACTTCTGCATTGCCGACATGAAGGCGCCTGGTATGCACGTGCGCGTATACATGTGTGTCCTTAATTCTAGTGATGTTGTAGTTAATGTTGTGATAGCTTAGCATTGATCACACATGGAAGGTTACTACATGCTGATAATATATAGTTATAAAAGCATTATTACTACATGCTCAAGCCATACACATTTCTTACTTTCTAAGCTTTATGCAACTTTCTCTATGCATGCAGTGCGAGTAAATGGGTTTGCTTGCAAGGACCCAATGGCCGCGACCCCGGAAGACTTCTTCAACGCAGCCATGCTCGATCAGCCTAGGGATACTAAGGCCAGCAAGGTCAGGTCTAACGTCACCAACATCAATGTCATAAATTTCCCTGGCCTCAACACCCTCGGCATCTCGCTGGCTCGCATCGACTATGGACCATTAGGTGTGAACACGCCACACATACACCCCCGTGCCACTGAGCTCCTCACAGTGCTTGAGGGGACACTCTACCTTGGATTTGTCACATCCAACCCAAACAGGCTCTTCTCCAAGATAGTTAAGAAGGGCGATGTATTCGTATTCCCAAAAGCAATGATCCACTTCCAAATGAACCTAGCGCATGACAAGCCAGCAGCCGCGTTGTCCTCGCTCAGCAGCCAAAACCCTGGAGTTATTTCTATTGCCAATGCAGTATTTGGATCAAAGCCACCGATTTCGGATGATGTCTTAGCCACGGCATTTCAGGTGGAGAAGGATCTCATTCACTGGCTCCAATCTCAGTTCTGGGGGAACACCAACTACTAAATATTCTCTTTTATCTGGGCATATGGGAAGTTAATATGTAATGATATATAGAATAAATGACATGCAATACGTATGCATGCATGGTTGCGAGCTGTGAATTTTTATTTTCTTTTTGAATCGTGACAAGATATGTTTTTTGTCAGATTCATGTCATAATGTGCTGGTGATGTTTTCACTGTTTGATGAATGGAATACAGAGGTGCTCCTTTCTCTCGTTGCTTTTTTTTTTGCGGGAACCTTTCTCTCGTTGCTGATATAGAGATCCATGATGTTAATGACAAAGCATCAATGATTGGGCACGCATGTTATTTCTAGACACAGTTTACATGTACATGGAACTTGTTTTTGTCTGACAAGTGATTTGTTTACGACCGAGCTTCATTCTCGATCCTCGCGTCGCCCGACCCGGGTGACTCGGGGGAACCCAGCCGCCGCCGGCTCGCCACCCCTCCTCGCCCCTACCCCGCGTCGCCGTCGCAGGAGGGCCGGCCGGCGAAGCCGCACCGGGCCCTAGGATGGCGGCGGCGGGGCTGTTCCCCCCTCCCTTGCCCACCTACCCTCTGACCCGCCACGCCCCCAGATATGTTCCTGGCGGCGCCGGCGGCCCACACTGACGGCGGAGGCGGCCTCCCCCAGCGGTCCCCCGGCGACCTCTTCCCCGACCTGCTGCTGTAGCGGGTGGCCTCGCCCCGGCTCTTGGCGCGTCGTGCAATTCCGCCCCGGTTGGATCTGGGGCCTCCCCCAGCTGGTTGTGGTGTTCCCCGGCCGTCCCGCCGTGGCGGCCAGGCGCGCCCTCCTTGCTGCGCCCCCTCCCCACCCCGACCCCCCTCCACTATTGACGGCTTCGGGTCAGCCCCTCTTCGAAGGTGGCCTGGAGGCTCACGGTTGTACCCGGCGGCCGCTACTTCCTGTAGCGCGCCGGCCGGGAATGTGGCTGCGTGCGAACCTTCTTCATCATCCACTCACCCCGCAGGGGCGGCTTCGACCCAGCGGCCAAGGACCTGCGTCCATGGTCGGCCGGCGTGGCTTCGGATCCGGCGCAGCCCAGGAGCTGCGCTATCTCCGGCTCCTATGGCTCGCTGACTCCTTGGCATCTCCGCACCCAACACCCTGTGGTGCCCTTGGTTGGCCGTCCATCCCGGTGCATCCTTGGGTCCGGCGCGCTCCGGGAGTTGTGTCCCCTTCCAGCTCCTTTGGCCCGTTGGTGCCCTTGCTGCTCCGGTCCTAGTGGCCTTGATCTGCGCTCCCTTCCAGATCCCGACTTGTCTGGGGCTCCGGCCACCGTCGCATCCACATTGCATCCCATTCCGCTCAGCCACGCAACCTTGTCCTCCTCCAAAGCTCGCACGTCCGGCGACGACCGGTGTCTTCTTTGGCATTGGGCGTGACTCTCCTTCCTGCAGTCGCAGTTCCGGCCTATGCTTGACTTCCTCTTCTCCGACTTGTGCTCCGACGGCTTGGGATTGCTCAGAATTTGGCCAGGGAGAAATCCCTGCATCTTGTGCTGGCAGCAGCGACACTCGCGGGTGTCGTTCCCTTCTTGGAGGCACTGTTATGGCCATTATCTGTGCCCCTCTTCGAGCATCAGGGGAAACCCTAGGTCCGGTATTCCGGACCGGACGACGACGGCGTCTTGGTGTCGTTCTCCTTCGTGAAGGCGTTGTCTTGTTTGCTCGCGGCGTCCTTGGTGCTGTCTTTGGGGATGTCGGTCGTCTAGTTGTTGGTTGGATTGCTTCTTCGGTCGGAGAGTTTAGCTGTGTTTTTTATGTTGGGGTCGAGTTTCTCATGTTTCTCTGTTTCGTGCATCATGTTCACGCCTCTTGCGTCCGTGTCATGTGTCGTATCATCTTATGTACTCATTCTAACTCCTTCTATCAATGAAATGATACGCAAGCTTTACGTATTTGTGGAAAAAAAATGATTTGTTTACTGAAACCAAGAGATGCAAACTTGTTCCGTGGCGGGAAATCATTTGGCATGCCGGAAAATTAAGACGTCGACCTTTAACGGATTAAGCAGCATAGATAGAAGAGCAGGGATATAAGTAGTTGTTATGATGTACTCTAGTGTTAAAAAAGTCTTACATTATAGAATGGAGGAAGTAGTTGCTCGCTACCAAGTAGTACATGCATTCCCAATAATGGTTACAGGTAAACACAAAAGATGGGGCACACGCAGACACGCTGGGGCTATCCATGAGTATCATTGATCAATAAAGCCGAGCAGTGTTGAGCTACATCCATACGCTTCTTTTGTGCTTACCCTTTTTTTGTTCTTGATAGATTGCGTAGTAACATGGTTATTACAACAAGTTATCAGCACCATAGTGCTTGGTAATCACGTGCTCCCACACATTATTTGAATTTTACTCAGGTATTAATCGCTTTGTTTTTTATCTTGATTGAACAACGCCGCCATCAAAACAACTGTTATTGGTGATCCTAAGAAATAAAAACAAAGCAACATGCACTGGAGGGATCTGGTGCTGGAATTTAGTCTATTTTGGGACAGCCCAATAACTATTTCAGAAATTCCTAAATAAATTCTAGAGGCCCACTTAGCCCATTCGTGCAAGGCAAGGGACACTACTAAAGTTTAGTCCCACATTGCTAGTTTAGAGGGAGTTGGACCTCCTTATAAGGGAGGTTCTTTCCCTACTTGTATGAGCATGAGAACAAGAGGGACATCCACGCGCGCTCCTCCTCCGCCGCTCGCCACGCCTCGGCGCGAGTTGATGTAGTGGATATTGAATACGAACGCTACACCCTTCGGTTGCTGCCTGCTCCCGGCGCGGGAGAAGGGTGATAAGGTTTTTGGGGAGCACTCCGCGTGACTACTAACTTCTACTTCCCCGACATCGATGACATGGCTGGAGAGGATGTCGACCCCAAGTCCAGTGCTTTTGCTGCTGCTGTCCCGTACGTGTTCTTACTCTTTCTGTTAGAAGTCCTGGCACAGTTCTTTGCTCTAGTTTCTGCCCTACATATGTTAGGTTCTATTTTATATATGCAACTTCATCTAGTGGCTGTTCTAGATGTGTTTAGTTCAAGTTCATATATGCACATGCTATTTACCTTCTCTCTGTCAGATTGCATGACTTGCTTTATCTCTGCTATATTAGTCATGCTTTATCTAGTATTTCCATTAATAAAATCATTCGGTAAATTGCTCATATTTCCAACAATCCAAAAACCTTATTATAGGCAATTTACCCCCGAGTGGTTTTGCTGCTTCCATGAGACCTCCTATGTTTGAGGGTATCCACTATAAGAGGTGACGTGTGAGAGCAGTCTTATGGTTTCAAACCATGAGTTGCTATGATGCCACTCTTGGCAAACCTGAAGGAGAGCTTGATGCTCAACAGGCACAAGCTTTTCAGAAAATGGATACTCTGTTTAAGGCTGCTCTCTTCAGTGTTCTTGGTGAGAACATAGTTGATGCTTATGCGTCAATTGATAATGGAAAAGATATGTGGGATGCACTCGAGGCCAAGTTTGGGGTCTTGGATGCTGGCACGGAGCTGTACATCATGGAGCAATTCTATGATTACAGGATGACTGAAGAGCGCTCCATGGTTGAGCAAGCTCATGAGATACAGTCATTTGCTAGAGAACTTGAGCACTTCAGTTGTATGCTACCGGACAAGTTTGTTGCCGGAGGTATCATCACTAAGCTTCCTCCTTCGTGGAGGAACTTTGCTACCTTACTGAAGCATAAGAGACAGGAGTTTTCCGTCCCGGATCTCATTGGCACTCTTGATGTGGAAGAAAAGGCGAGAGCAAAGGACACACGTGCTCGAGGCATTGAGGGAGGATCTAGTGCCAATCTGGTACAGAAGAAGAACTTCCAGCCCCACAAGTTCAAGAACAAGGGCAAGTTTGATGGTAAAGCAAAGTTTGATGGGAAGAACAAGGCTGTGCAGCACACGAACTTCAAGAAGAAAAATGACAAGAAGAAATGTGTTTGTCATGTGTGTGGGGATCCTGATCATTGGGCTCCTAGTTGCCCTAATTGCTATGACAAGCGTCATCCTGGGAAAGGCGGCAAGACCGCTAATGTTATCATTGGAGACACTGACATGAAGGACGCTGGGTATGGTATATTTCCCACTATTCTTTCAGTATGTCATTCTCCTGATTGGTTGATTACACGGGTGCTAATGTGCATGTATGCGGTGATATTTCCATGTTTTCGTCTTATCAGACCGCAGGGACTTCAACCGTGCTGATGGGCAACGGTTCAAGTGCTTTTGTTCATGGTGTTGGCACGGTCGATCTGAAGTTTACTTCGGGGAAGATCGTGCGGCTGAAGAACGTGCATTATGTCCCCTCCGTCAATAAAAGTCTTGTTAGCGGATCTCTTCTGTGTAGAGATGGCTACAAGCTTGTCTTTGAGTCGAGTAAATTTATAATATCCAAGTATGGAACCTTTGTTGGTAAAGGCTATGAGTCAGGAGGCCTGTTTCGTTTATCCTTATCAGACGTTTGCAATAAAGTTGTTAATCATATTTGCAACAATAGTGAATCAAATGTGTGGCATTCACGTCTTTGTCATGTTAACTTTGGTTGCATGTCGCGACTAGCGAAGTTGAACATAATCCCTAGTTTCACCACTGTCAAGGGATCCAAGTGTCAAGTGTGTGTGCAAGCTAAGCAACCTCGTAAGTCTCATGTGACTGCGGAAACGAGAAATCTTGCACCACTAGAACTCATACATTCAGATCTATGTGAAATGAATGGTGTTTTGACAAAAGGTGGAAAGAAATATTTCATGACTTTAATTGACGACTCCACTAGATATTGCCGTGTGTATCTTCTGAAATCTAAGGATGAGGCTTTGAACTTTTTCAAGATCTATAAAGCTAAAGTGGAAAACCAACTTGATCGGAAAATCAAGAGGCTTAGGTCCGACCGTGGTGGGGAGTATTTTTCCAATGAATTTGATGTTTTTTGTGCGGAACATGGTATAATCATTGAGAGGACGCCTCCCTATTCACCTCAGTCAAATGGGGTGGCCGAAAGAAAGAACCATACTCTAACAGATTTGGTTAACGCCATGTTAGACACATCGGGTCTCTCCAAGGCATGGTGGGGGGAGGCGATATTGACTGCATGTCATGTCCTAAACCGAGTTCCCACAAAGAATAAAGAGATAAATCCATTTGAGGAATGGGAGAAGAAAAGATTAAAACTCTCTTATCTACGAACCTGGGGTTGTTTGGCGAAAGTCAATGTGCCAATTCCAAAGAAGCGCAAGCTTGGACCAAAGACCGTGGATTGTGTTTTCCTGTGATATGCTTTTCATAGCATTGGTTATAGATTCTTGGTTGTAAAATCTGAGGTACCTGACATGCATGTCGGTACGATCATGGAGTCGAATGATGCGACTTTCTTTGGAGATATCTTTCCCATGAAGGATATGGCTACCTCATCTAATCAGGAGATGCCTAGTTCATCGAATCAGAAACCAGTTACAATTACTGAACCTGCCATTTCGATGGAACACTTTGAAAATCCTGTGGACGAGAACAATGAAGTTCCTACTAGGAGCAAGAGACAGAGGACTGCAAAGTCCTTTGGTGATGATTTTCTTGTGTATCTCATAGATGACACTCCCAGTTCTATTTCAGAGGCCTATGCATCTGAAGATGCTGACTACTGGAAGGAAGCGGTTCGTAGTGAGATGGATTCCATCTTGGCGAATGAAACTTGGGAGATAACTGATCGTCCTTATGGGTGCAAACCTATAGGATGCAAATGGGTATTCAAGAAGAAGCTTAGGCCTGATGGTACTATTGAAAAGTACAAGGCACGGCTCGTGGCTAAGGGTTATACCCAAAAGGAAGGTGAAGACTTCTTTGATACTTACTCACCTGTGGCTCGACTGACCACTATTCGAGTTCTACTTTCACTAGCTGCCTCACATGGTCTTCTCGTTCATCAAATGGATGTTAAGACTGCTTCCCTAAATGAAGAGTTGGACGAGGAAATTTATATGGAACAACCAGATGGGTTTGTACTAGATGGTCAGGAAGGAAAAGTGTGCAAGTTGCTGAAGTCTTTGTATGGACTCAAGCAAGCACCCAAACAGTGGCATGAGAAGTTTGAAAGAACTTTAACAGCTGCAGGCTTTGTTGTAAACGAAGCTGACAAATGTGTGTACTATCGCCATGGTGGGGGCGAGGGAGTTATCCTTTGCTTGTATGTTGACGACATACTGATTTTCGGAACAAATCTGAATGTTATTAAGGAGGTCAAAGATTTCCTATCTTGCTGTTTTGAGATGAAGGGTTGAGGAGTGGCTGATGTCATTCTAAACATCAAGTTGTTGAGAGACGATGATGGTGGGATTACATTGCTTCAATCTCACTATATGGAAAAGATCTTGAGTCGCTTTGGCTATAGTGACTGCAAGCCCTCTCCAACACCATATGATGCGAGTGTGTTACTTTGAAAGAATCAAAGAATTGCTAGAGATCAATTGAAATATTCTCAGATTATTGGCTCGCTTATGTACTTAGCCAGTGCTACAAGACCAGACATCTCTTTTGCTGTTAGCAAACTGAGTCGGTTTGTCTCAAGATGTGCATTGGAAAGCTCTAGAGAGAGTTTTGCGTTATTTGAGAGGCACTACGAATTATGGAATTCACTACACCAGGCACCCAAAGGTGCTTGAAGGGTATAGTGACTCAAACTGGATCTCAGATGTTGATGAGATAAAGGCCACGAGCGGATATGTATTCACTCATGGTGGTGGCGCTGTTTCTTAAAAGTCTTGCAAGCAGACCATCTTAACGAGGTCAACAATGGAAGCAGAACTCACAGCACTAGATACAGCTACGGTCGAAGCAGATTGGCTTCGCCGGCTCTTGAATGACTTGTCGGTTATTGAGAAACCTGTACCGGGTATCCTTATGAACTGCGACAATCAAACTGTGATCACGAAAGTGAGCAGCTCAAAGGATAACATGAAGTCATCAAGACACGTCCAGAGAAGGTTAAAGTCTGTCAGGAAAATGAGAAACTCCGGAGTTATTGCATTGGATTATATCCAAATGTCTAAGAATCTGGCAGATCCCTTTACTAAGGGTCTATCACGTAATGTGATAGATAATGCACCGAGGGAGATGGGTATGAGACCCGCAATATGAGTTGTTCATAGTGGTAACCTAGTCTATGTGATCGGAGATCCCATGAATTAGATGTGGAAGACAAGTTGTTGGTCAACTGAGAGGAGAGTATCCTTACTATTAACAATACCACTCCATGAAGATGCAATACTCTATTAATCTGCATGGCAGGTTGATGTATATCTTAATGTGTTCTAAATGGCTCATTGAAGCAGAGATGTCGTCCTGCAGAACATCTTTTGAAGAACGCACCTATATGAGTCTGATTGTTAAACGTCGCAATCTATGAGAGTAGGGTTCTCTCTAGTAAACTCATGAAAGGTCTCGAAGTATGACGCATAAGCTCCACTCGCGGGGAAGACCCACGGTAGCCACGTATCGGTCAAGGCTTTATGTGAATCTAGATTCACAGAAAACTTGCAGTTCAAGGCCCAGTCCACTGTTCAAGTTGCTTACTAGTGTAGCATAGAGTTCTAGGTGGAAGTTCAACTTAACAGTCTCCACTGTAGTACCGGTATATAAAACAATGTTTTGGAATCAAAGGCAAATTTCTGTGTGCCTCTGGGATCTAGTGGGGGATTGCTGGAATTTAGTCTATTTTGGGACAGCCCAATAACTATTTCAGAAATTCCTAAATAAATTCTAGAGGCCCACTTAGCCCATTCGTGCAAGGCAAGGGGCACTACTAAAGTTTAGTCCCACATTGCTAGTTTAGAGGGAGTTGGACCTCCTTATAAGGGAGGTTCTTTCCCCACGTGTATGAGCATGAGAACAAGAGGGACATCCACGCGCGCTCCTCCTCCGCCGCCCACCTCGCCACGCCTCGTCACGACACGACACGCACGGCGCGGGTTGCGGGAATGAGCCGAGCCTATGTCTAAATTTTTGCCACGCACTACGGGTATACGAAAGGTCACTCGGGAGCTGGAAAGTTTTTGTTGTAGTGGATATTGAATACGAACGCTGCACCCTTCGGATGCCGCCTGTTCGTTTCATCTCCCTCGTTCCCTTCAGCTCCTGGCGCAGCCTCTCGCCTCCTTCTCTTGCGCCTATAAAAGGGAGGTCGCTCCTCCCAGAGAGACGCACCAGAACTTCTCCTTCCTCTCGCCACCGGTTCCAATCTCTGAGCTGCTGTTGTCTTCCTCATCCCGGCTTGCGGCGTGCACCGCGAGTCGGGACAGTAGGCCTCTGAAACCGCACCTCTTTGAGTCCTGTACGGGAGAAGGGTGATAAGGTTTTTGGGGAGCGATCCGCGCGACTACTGACTTCTCATCACGGACTCCGACGACTACTTCCCCGACGACGACTTCTTCCCCGACATCGACGACCTCATCGACGACATGGCTGGAGAGGATGTCGACCCCAAGTCCAGTGCTTTTGCTGCTGTTGTCCCGTACGTGTTCTTGCTCTTTCTGTTAGAAGTCCTGGCACAGTTCTTTGCTCTAGTTTCTGCCCTACATATATTAGGTTCTACTTTATATATGCAACTTCATCTAGTGGTTGTTCTAGATGTGTTTAGTTCAAGTTCATATATGCACATGCTATTTACCTTCTCTCTGTCAGATTGCATGACTTGTTTCTCTCTGTCAGATTGCATGACTTGCTTTATCTCTGCTATATTAGTCATATTTTATCTAGTATTTCCGTTAATAAAATCATTTGGTAAATTGCTCATATTTCCAACATATGGCAAAGGTACGCTTGTGTGTCGATCCTTTCCTGAAGGTGATGTTGTTAAACCACCCTGTCGTCTGTGTGGTGTCATGAGATGGTTGGTGCGATGATCATTGTTATAATTTGCTGATCGTGGATCAGATTGCTTTGGATTTTTTTCTTTTTTACTCGCTTATACATAGCTTTTTTTCCTAGGGAAAAGGAGATTCTCAATAGTTAAGGAGGCTTCCCAGCCATAACCAAGTTTACAACAAAGTCAGTGCCGACATTTAGCCAAACTGCAGTCTGAGGGGTACTACGCCCATACGCGACCAGCTCATGGCTAACATTATTTTGCGAGCTACTACAGTGAGTAAATAAAATCTCCCTAGCATCAAGATCTACCAACCTGTGGATCCCCTCAATGAGTGAGTGGTGCCTTGATATACCTGTCGTGGTTACTGTGAGCATCGCCACCACTTCCGCACTATCCAGCTCAACTATGATTGGCAAGTCTGTCCGGTGCAAGGCCAAGTATATCCCTTCTCTACAGGCTGCTAGTTCCGCCTTCAAAGCACTATCACAAGTACGGATCTCCCTGCATGCGCTATAGATAATCTGGCCTCTATCGTCACGGAGAATTATACCACCGCCAACCACGTCTATACATAGTTTTGGTCTCATATGACTTTGTTATTTACGGGCATATTTTTTGTATGTGTGTGTTTGTATTGGTTGTGTGCATTCTAACTAACTATGCAGAGACGGAATATGCACTCATTGTATTTGTATTATTTTAATGTTTTATTTGAAGCCAATAAAATTCACCCCATGTCAAAAAATGTACTGAGAAAGCTCGGTCAGTTATCGACAACGAAACCATTGTCGGTCAGTCATCAAGAATTGACCATACTAGTACTTAGTTCAGTCACGAAAGAGACCTATAATAAATCGATGAATTCCATTTCGTACACATAAACACAACCACCTGGCACATATAGTATAATCTTGCTTGTGCACCTAACAGAAGTACGTGGACCAGAGACGTCTCCATCGTTGAATCCGTCACCATCTTTCCTGGGAGTGGTTACTTGCACGCAAATGAACGCAGTCATAGCGTGGCCTCTCTTAGGTGGACGCCAAACCATATTTATATTTATATATTCCCAGAAATTCTTTACAAACACGTACATGTAGAGGAGATGGTACAACCGTACAAGCATGCCGAATTTCAGGGTCAAAACTTGATGTTGATCTTGTGTTCCCAGGTCAACACACCAACACATGAGTTGATGTCTTATTGCCCTGTGAGGGTCAGTTTTTTTGGCAGCTTAAAAAATAAGCTGCCTCCTTCCCAGCTTTTGTCATAAGCCGTCTCTCTTATTCATTGGATCTTCTAAACTAGTTATGGAATAACTAATTTAAAAAGTCTCAAAAAAAATTGGGGGCAGCTTATTTTTTAAGCGGGGGAGAGACAATTTATTTTTTAAGCCGCCCAAAAGAACTGACCCTGATGTTGATCCAATCCAAAATGCTTAACTGATTATGCGGCAGACGACGGGGAATTGAAAATGAAATGTTGACTGACTGCTTAGTCTGTGGACATTTCACGCCATCATTTTTTATCTTTTGGTGCGAAACTGATTGCATTAATTCAACAAAGTATTACAATCATCGGAATCACTAACTTCCGAAGGAAAATTCCCTTGCCAACGCGCAGTGCACTCCTTATCCTCTTTGACTCACCGTGTCCTAGGCAGCACAAGAGGTGAAATCGTGAAAGAGGTGTTACTTGTTACCCAAACAACTTTAAGCTAAATATCTTAGGCTCCCGGCGCCGGATGGGAGATGAATAAAGAAAAGTTCAAAAGCTTGCAGGAATGACTGCCAAAGCGACTGCTTCAATGGGGTGAAATTTACCTTTCTCAAGGTGGGAAGGAGATCATGTTAAAGGCCATTGCACAGGCACTGCCAGGTGTTTTCAAACTCCCAGACGGGCTTTGTGATGACCTAACAAAGATGGTGACAAACTTTTGATGGGACGTGGAAAAGAAAGACGGCGCGCTCACTGAATCTCTTGGGAGTTGGGACAGTATGCTCCAGCCAAAGACGATGGAAGGAGTGGGGTTCAAGAACCTGCGGCTCTTTAATCAAGCATTGTTACCCCCAACAAGGCTGAGGTCTAATCCAATATCCTAACATCTTATGTGCATAGGTGATTCATGCAAAGTACTACTCAAACGGGTTCCTCATGTACACAGTATTCACAGTGAATGCTTCCTCGACTTGGCACGAGGTCGAGTATGATTTGCAGCTCTTAAAGAAATGTAGTATTTGGCATGTGGAAAATGGGGCCAGCATCCGGGCATGGCATGACCCCTAGGTCCCTCGCGGTGCATCATACCAGCCGATTACCACGCGGCATCGATGTCCCTTGCTCTGGGTCTCGGATTTCCAGATGGCTGATAGTTGGTTCATATGGACTGCTCAACCCATATAGCAAAACTTCTTCCATGTGGACATTGCAGAGGTTCTAAATATCAAACCATTGGGGCGCCTTGAGGAAGACTTTATCGCCTGGCATCCTGACAAGCACTATTTGTTCTCAGTTCGTACTGCCTATGCGCTTGGCCTACAGGTGATCATGGAGTAACATGGGATTGTTGTGACAAATGTGTACCCCGACGGTACACACCCGGCCTGAAAGCTCATTTGGAAATGCTCTGCACCGCTAAAAGTACACATACTTGCATGGAAATTTGCTGGAATCACATGGTGATTGTGGTATATGCGGGTGCTCTCATGCGAAAAAGATGTGGGGTGCTATGCGCTCAACTTGGGATCTCCCCACGAAAGCATGCTTCTCTTTGATGCGGATGAAAATGGCTTCTTCGGCTGCTATATGAGCTAAATGAGAAGCAACGGTTGATGGTACTCATGCTCTTGTGGGGGATATGGCACGTTCAGAATGAGATAACACATGATAAACCTAAGGTGCCAGTTGAAGCTTCAAGGAGATTCCTCTCTAGTTATGTGGAGAATCTCTTGCTAATTAAGCAGCACCAGAAAGAAGACATGGTGAAGCGCAAGCAAGTGGTGAACTATTCTGGGAGGATACAAGGGTGGTAAAATGACAGGGCTCTGCCGACGTCGATGCAACGGGAACGACCTGCTAATGGGAAGGTGAATCATCCCCCATTGTAGCAGTCGCTTTGGCAGTCTCTCCTGCAAGCTTTTGAACTTTTTTTATTCATCTCCAACCCGGCGCTAGGAGCCCGAAATATTTAGCTTCAAAGTTGTTTGGGTAATAAGTAACACCTCTTTCATGGTTTCACCTCTTGCGTTGCCTAGGACACGCTAAGTCAAAGAGGATAAGCAACGCACTGCGTGTTGGCTAGGGAATTTTCCTTCGGAAGTTAGTGATTCCGATGATTGTAATACTTTGTTTAATTAATGCTATCAGATAATAAATGATGGTGTGCAATGTCCACAGACTAAGCACTCGCCAACATTTCATTTTCAATCCCAAGTCATCTGCCGCATAATCAGTTAAGCATTTTGGATTGGATCAACATCTCACAGACTCGCAGGGCAAGAAGACATCAACTCATGTATTGGTGTGTTGACCTCGGATCACGAGATCAACATCAAGTGTTGACCCTGAGATTTGGCATGTTTGTACGGTTGTACCATCTCCTCTACATGTATGCGTTTGTTAGTATCTCTCAGAACATATGAATATTGTTTGGTGTCCATCTCCTCTACGACTGCATTCATTTGCGTGCAAGCAACCACTCCCAGAGAAAATGGCGACGATTCAATGATGGGGACGTCTTTGATCCACGTAGCTGTGTTAGGTGCACAAGCAAGATTATAATATATGGGCAAAGTGCTTGTGTTCAGGTGCCCGAAACGGATTTTCTCGATTTATTATACTAGATCTCTTTCGTGACTGAACTAAGCAGACAATTCAGGCGGCGATTAACTAAATAACTACCGATAATTCGTGCCATAGATGCATAAAAAATACTGGAGCTAATGTAAATGGTCTGCGTCATGCCCTGGGACGGGTATGTGCAGTACACTGGAATCAAATATCTTCATCACGCCCACCAGCATTTCGCACCAGACATTTAAGTGAAGAGTTAAAGCGTGGCAGACCCTTCATCTGGTCACCATTTAAATGGTCTGCGTTACATTAACATGCGGATTCGCTTGTATCCAGCTCATAAGATGGCTAGCTACCAACTCATGTACGCGTACTTTGCCCAATTAAACTGTGTATTGTTTGGGTATTCATTCTATTCAGATTTCATCCTTGCACGCATCATGTCTTAAAAATCCGCATCGATAATGGAATCACTAAAAAGACTTATATTTAGAAATAGAGTGAGTAGATTGGTTATGCACGTGCATTGTTGCCGGATGCCTCGAAGCTTGGTGTTGTCAAAAGGAAAAAAGGAAAAAAAATCATAGCGAGATTTTATGAAAACAAATCCCACGTGTACACACTGAGATCGTAGCGGCAAACATTCGTTCATTAATAATTTGTTCTTGTGTGCGCCACAAAAAGACTTGCAACAGATGACGATAGACAGCTAAGCCTTGAATGACGCCCTTTTCAAGGACGCGTACGAGAAGGGCGACCTTGCCAACACCACGCGTGTACGAGAGAAAGAGCGACCATGGGCTGTTCAGACCACAAACCCAGAGCCGACATACCGAGCTCACGGTACGAGATGAACAACGCAACAGAAGATCACAGCAGATTGCCTGATCGGCCTTTCGCAGGTTACAACCATGTTATCTACAGCAAGCTAGACGAGCATTCAGTGGGAACAGGCAGAACCAGGCATCCAAATGTTGTTCTCTAGTTTCAGGTTTACATCTCTGAAAAATACACCTAACCGTTCCAGATTCAGAGCGGATTGCGTCAGGAGAAAAAGCTCACACGCTAAACAAGCCCCTCTAGCCGGGGCGAGAAACAGAAGAGCACATGAAGTGCAAGCAAACAGGTTTTCCCTACAAATGGGAACTGGGGTAACAGGAGAAACCAAAGACGAGGCCACCAACTAACCATATGCGGTCTCTGTTGCTTCCAAACAGTCATCATCTGAAAACAACAGCGTAGCGATCAGATCAAATGTATCTCAGGAGGATCGACAGGTCAGGTATCACATGACATTTGGATATACTCCCTCCGTCCCAAAATAAGTGTCTCGACTTTGTACTAACTTTAGTACGAAGTTGTACTATAGTTGAGACACTTATTTACAAAGTTGTACTGTAGTTGAGACACTTATTTTGGGACGGAGGGAATAGTATATAAGTACATACTAGACACTTACTGTGCGGCGGCGGTAGGCTACCTCTTCCGCTTCCCGCCTGAGCCTCCGACGGCCTTCCCTGCAGACCCAGGAGCTTTTGATCTTGCTGCTGGCGCCTTCTTTGCGCTCGACCCGTTGCCATTGCTCTTCAGGTTGAGCTGCACTTGAATTCCTGCGAGTGGAATCCAACATATAAATTAGTTATTATATATCCTGGCGATAATAACAATATCAAACAAGGCAGAATATGACAAATAACCTTTCTTATTATCACTCTGCAGGTCCAGTTTTGGCTTCGAGTCACCAGGCACAAGTTCATCTGAAAGAAAAACAGGAGCAGTCTATGCGCTGAAAATTGACTAGTACAAAAAATAAACTAGGTATGACTCTCAGCTGCGCCGATCTGTACAGCGGTGATACAAAAAACTACCATCCAAAATTACATCGTTGATGCTATATATTAGGCGTATAAATATGAACACAGCACTGTTTGGTTTATTTGACAGGCATAGCTACACAAACATTTCCAAGATCAGAGAAGACAAAATTCATCACACCTGGAGTACATAATAATTAAAAAATGCAAAGTTTCTTGTGATGGAACAACAATTCCATGACCCTCCCAACAGTTTTCTGGCATTACTAAAGAACATCAGGAGTACCCAGAAAAGAAAAGAGCATCAGGCTCTGAGCAATTTGCTAGCATCTGTGACAGATCTATAAGCCTGACTGAAGACCAGATTCCAAGTTTCTCATTGAATTTCTGCCCCTGCTGCAAACCCATTTATGCTTTTATGCAAGTAGGAATATATTAGGTACAGCAACAATGCTCTGCAGAAAACAATTCTTCTAGCAGTGCATTGCATGTTACAGATAATGCACTCTGATATCCCACTTTTCACAGAACAAACTACATGGGAGTAGGCCTGAATTTGGCGGTAATGCAAACTAAAAAAAGAGCCTGACTGACCACTGTGATCCTTCCGACTGAATGTTAGAAGTTTGGAGCAAATAAGTACAGACAAAAACGTAGTCTTATTACAGATATTTATTCATAGTTCCTTGGACTGATGATTACTCGATTAGTATCTCTGCCAACACCAGATACACCGTATCATGACTGGCTAAAGACATACTGTATGGCATGTTACAGATAAAATAACGAATGAAAATGCATATGAAAATGTTGTAGCAATACTGGTACCAATTGTGTCAACAGATTTATCTGTATTCCTAAAACAGAACACACTAATCAATATGTACAACAGCAAGCATTAAAGATTAAAGATTCTCTTTTGGTACAATATATTCATTTACCGAGAAAAAAGCACGTACCATCATTTTCAGCATCAGACAATTCCTCTTCATCACCTTCTGCAGATGCTACTCCAGTTTCTTCAGGCAAACTCTCATCCAATGGCTCCAGGATTGCTGCCACTCGTTTCTTTAAAGTTTTTTTCATGCCAGGGATATTTATTAGATCTGCTGATCGAACAACACGAGAGCTACTTCCTTGTTTGTATGCCTTCGTCAAGGCACTTTTAACAGCTGGTTGAATACCATCCATAGGATTTGGATGGCCCTGCAGAACAAAAATGTATTCAGCACCATGTAAAGGAAAGAGGGTAATCAAATTACATTGAAACAACATTGCTCAACTAAGACATTATCCTGCTTGGATGCTTCAATAAATTAATTTGAGCAGTGAACTTAGTTGTAATGATAAAGATCTGAATTGAACAACAATGCACCGAAAAACAAATAAAGGACCTAATCTTTGACAAGCTACATAAGCTTGTGGAGTTGATGGCAAATACTGCGATACTGAAAACATACATTGTCCGACCAAGTAGATTCTATTGTTTCTTTGTTGTATTTTTTAACTTGTCTCTGTATTCTCATCACTACTGCACGAATTATCATGTCCAGAATTCCACACCATCACGAGCTTCATATTTCACTGATGTTTTCAAGCAATTTTTATAGCTCCCACGATGCAAACTATGAAAACATTACACAGAAGACAAATGCAACAGTTGCCGATGCAATTACCACAAACACGTTCTCAAAATAATTAGCACAGTGCAACATAGTTTGCATCATCTAGAATATCTACAATGGATAACTTTAACATTACATTAAACCAAATACGTTTAAGTATATGTATTATCTGTCAACTAAATTGCCACTCAAAGAGACAGTTAATGAACACCATCAGGCAGTTTTTAGAATAATAACCAACCTTAAATTTAGATAATTCAACAAGCGTGTCAAAGTCTTCCTGGCTTAAAGAGTAGGTATCCATAAACTCCACCACCTTTTGGACAGCTTCCTCCTGCAGAAAATTACAAATATAAGATCACCGGCAGATTTCTCAGTTAAAAGGTTTCTCCATGGGAGATTACTGCATTGCAAACGAACAACCAATAGTGTGTGTGCAGAGTGCATATTTTGCCAACGAAAGAAATACTAATTCTAAGATGATAATAGTTGAATTGAGAAAGCATGCAAAGTTGCAAGCCTTTGTGTGTCAAACCCCGCCTAGCCCCTTGACAAAATCCTTAAATAACAAAAATAAGATTTCTCCTCTTTTTATTAAAAATAAAATTAGCCAATTCATCATGCATTACTTCCTCACAAGGAGCAGACCTGTCAAGGTACACAATTCGGACAATATGCAGCAATATGCTTGAACAAATGCAGCAGTTGACATATGATACTTCGATGAATCTTCTGTGGAAGCTTTGAACAAAAAATCAATTTTATGCTTCGCTCATTTAGTGAATGATCAAGAGTAGTCCAAGAAGGTCATGATAAACAATACCTTCGGCATTGTCTTCAGTGGGCCAGTCAACTGTCTCAAGAGAAGAGTGAGATAATCGAGCCTCAACGCCTCCCTGCAGATTCCAACAATTACAAGACTGAGACTACAATGAAACATAGCACAGATCCTTTACGGTCTTTCAAGTTACAACTTTTGTCAAAGGATCTTGAGTTCTGGTAAATGATTAGTTGTTTACAACACAAAGACGATCTGTTTTCTCAGCTTACATGGTTTGAAATAGAAAATCATAATCTTCCATCTCGAAGATGTGACCAAGGCAAGTTAAGAGAAGGGTAAGGCACCCTTTAATTCGCTGACTGTTGAGGCACTTGTTCATAAGTAGTTACATTGGAAAATGAGCAAGCCATGTCCAGCAACTAATAGTTGGCTGGCCACTTAAAAGAAATTCATGACCCATATATTTTTCCTAGCAGATGATAATGTGGTCCTTGTCTTAACTCATGCTGAAAGTTCCATATCATTTTATCATGGTTACAAGTAATAAAACAATTAGCCAAGAAAATCATTAGCTTGTTTTTTTGTTCTCTGATCTATGTCGATAATCCAACAATCAATGTACATAAGTACCCTACTCTTTACCAGTGAAAAACATGGTTCTGGTGGTTCCAGGGTAAGTATCAATTTTACTACTAATCCAGAAACTTAACAAAGTAGGATTCGGCAGAAAGCAAGCTAGTTTTGGACTATACCCACCTATCCAAATTAGCTTGCTGTGATGCAAGAATATGACTATGGACATCTTCCAGTAGCCTTTTGTTTTTGTTAGTGGTTGAGTACTTGCCCAACCATCCACCAAACCTATTAAAGTTTCTTTCACCCTGCAAAAAATCATTATCCAGTTCAGTCTACTAAAATTCAGAAAAAATAGAATATACTCAATAGTAGTAATGGATGGTTAGGGTTTGAACTTTACTGCTTCAAGGACTTCTCTATTTCCATGCATCAAAGCAGCACTGAAATTTTTTGAAAGAGATTAGAAAACTGTGTTGAAACATTCGAATAAATCAATACCGCTACATATTAACCATTGGGAAAGATCAATGCACATACGGTACTATTGATGAAGCCAAACAGGCAGCTTGGGACAGCTGCCACTGTCGATATCTTCTTATTTGCACATTAACAATATCACCGTCCGCTATAGACTCAGCGGCACGGGCAAGATAATTCATTCTTTTAACTCCACTGTCATCCTTCCCAACGGCACTAGGCCGATAATTGATATAATTTTCCTATAATGGCACATATTAGCACACGAATATAACCAGGCTTAATGATAGAAGCAACTAGGGTAACAATAATTCAAAGACAGAAGCAGTCCTAAAGCACATATTTGTACACAATTCTGGTACACACCAACTAAACCATCATGTGTAGTTCAATACAGCAACTAATAGCTGGAATTTCTTTCATATAATAGCTGAGATGATTGAAAAGAAAAAATGAAAGCTAGCATCCAAGCTTTCCAGGAGAAACGTGTCAACATATGCAAAGCTGTAACAGCATTGCTATGAAATGGGAATGCCTTTGTGTTGACCAATTCAGAAATATTAGCCTAAGTTAGATGATGCACTAACAGTGCAGAGGCACGGTTGTGGGCTTCAGCAAGAGCGACCGGCCTCCAAGCATCACTAGCAGTGGAGCTTAGCTCATAGTGCTTAGGGGTGTGGCATGTGACATGGTTACCTACTCGCAGTCTTGTAGATTGACTTATTGTACCTGTCAATCCAAAAAAAGTCGAGAAACAAAAGTAGTCTGATGGATAACCTTAGGCACGCTACAATTTGTTAGGTGTGTGTTTGGTTTCTAGCCACAGTTATGGCTTGCCATGCTTTCTCATCCACATAAACATAACTTCCCGCCACACTTGTGGTTTCAGTTACCATGTATTGTCTAAGGGTAGTTGTGGTATGGTCAACCTTGAAGCAAACAAGACCTAAATTTGCAACAAAAAAACACAGATGCAATTTAGGCTCAACACTTAAATTGCACGCTATGACGGACTACTGATTACCATAACTTAAAAGAGTCGACATTTCAAAAAAAAATCAGCCATGAACTCTAACCACATCATTGGCATGTTGCCACCATGAACAAGCAAAACTGAAAAAATAAACAACCAAAACAAACTATTCATCCGTATTTAAAAAAATAACAAAAAAGTACTGGAAATGGAAGAAATATTGGTAAAAACATGTAAAAAAAGGATTTGATGACATGCCAGCGATGTGGCATTTAGTGGCATCTGCATGGCATCCACATCAGTCAAAACCACTTGGGAAACCGCTTTAGGTTGGAAAGTTGACTGTTCCAATAGTTTGAGGTTGCATTTCAAACGGTTTTAGAGTTCACAGTTGAAAGGTGAATTTTGGCCATAGTTCAGGGTTGAAAAGTGGAATTTTTTCATTACAATTATACAAGCATAAGTAGCTCTGCATTCAGTACACAGAAAAGAAATACATAGTAATAAAAAAATCATGATGCAAATGCGAAGGATTAACATTTGCACAGATGACAAAAACAAATTTGATTCAAAACCTGGATAATAAGGGGAACTAAATCAGGATCGCTCATGCTCAAGTCGATTCTCTCATCCATCCTTAGTCTCCCACCATTGAAACCGAATAGCCTGAAAGTTGAATAAATAACCATGAAGAACACTAGGTTTGAAAGCCATTCAAGCAATTAACCAAGTATAAGCATAGATACATTTAATTAGACGGGAGTGAGCATGGAACTAAGTGAATGAAAAAAATATCATTTGATCTGCTTAAATCTCACTAATCTATATAAAAAAGATAAAAGCAAACTGACAAATTAATTGCAGGGGCAAACAGTTTCAACTTCCAAGTGTCTAAACTAGTTGGGAATTGACATGTTTAGCCATTACAAAAAGCTACTGAGTCTTGTTCTCCAAAAAATACCAAAATCTATAGGGCATCATCTTCTTTTGACCGCTTCTAGGGCTGCATCTCAGTACATGTACAAACGTTTTATCCTAAATCAATTTAGCAACAAATGAAACCTTTAGATGAAGCTCAACGTCATCAGCACCAGCATCATCATGTACTTAAGTCAGGTACTTTTCCAACGGATATACAGTAGAAACTAGGAAAATGGTGGAGTTAGTTTTTTTTAAGGCAGCCCGGTGCATGTAGCTCCCGCTTGCGCAGGGTCCGGGGAAGGGTCCGACCACTTCGGGTCTATTGTATATCTGTAATGTGATATGTTCCCAATGCTAATAAAAAGTAACCCATCCCCAAAAGAAATGACTGGATCAAATACATTTGCATTAATAAGATCAAAACAGGGCGAGCAGAGTAAGTGATCGGAAAACTTTGTTAATCCTTAACACTTCCATAATTAGACAGGATATGTAGTTTCACACCAAACGCGAATTAATCAATAAACATGAAGAGATCATTGAAAGACTGACAATAAATATTCTAAATAACTCCATAGAATGACATTGATATACTAAAAAGAAGGAATAATACTTGTCCACAGCCGTGAAGGGAGAGATATCTTCATCTTTTGAGCTACTATTAAGACGCAACCTTATATCATCATATTTGACCACAGACTGAGAGAGACTCATGTATTGCAAATGGTTGAGTGCCATGCGAATATCCCCATGTACTCTTTCTGCAAGCTCTTCCATTGCATTCTAGCAGATGAGAAACCATATATTAGCAACTGAACGTGAAATATGCAAAGAATATTATGTGATTTAGTATTGAATTAGTTGAGCTATGTTTCCACTTTTTTTGAAGTTTTGACCATCAATAAGAACAGAACCCTGAGAACATATTGAACACACCTCTTGAGCTTGAATGCCTTCTTTTCTGGCAATCTCCATCAACCTCTTGCCCATCTGTTGAGTACAGAAGTTAAAACAAACCCCAAAACACAATTTGTTTTGTTAGAAATACAAATAGTGCTGAACCTGTCCCATATTAGTATATATAGTGTGAGGAGATGGGAGAAGTAAACCAGAAAAAACATAAAGTCAAAAAAGAAGCAACTTTTGCCAACAATTAAAAAAAATACCAAAATGAATATAACCACGTTTTCTTATGTTCAGAAAAAACATTAAGAAGGCGGATTTTATCAGATTAACTGGGTAGCAGCAAGCAATTGAGAACAGCAGTTCAGTTGTCATAGGTACGGGCAATAATAGGGTAATAGACAATAGTAGGAAAGCAAACAATAATTTACATCAATCATTAGAATATGGTGGCATGAAATAACCTGCTGCTTTGTTGGTTTCCTGAAGTTGAGTAGCAAACAGTAATTTACAAGGCTCTTCAGCTTCTGGCTATAACGATCATTACAAATGCAAACTATAGGAATCTTGGATATCTTGATGCTGGCAATAAGATCAGCAACTCCACCTCTATCACCAGCAGACATACCATCAACTTCGTCCATGATTAGTACAGCCTTAGGCTTCTTTGTCCTGTGAAATTGCTCCACACTTCATATAACAATAAAAACAAATCAAAGTGCAAAAGTTCAGGATATTGTAGTACAGACCGGTTGTCACTATAATTCAGAGTAGCATTGCTGATAAGCTCTTTTATAGAATTTGATGTGCTCCCCCCAACACCTTTCTCGATCTTGGAGTCTGCTTTACCACGACTATCACTTGCATTAACCTGTTATGCATATATTACTCATTTAAATTTATGACTCAAAGGTAAATAAAGAACACATAATTACCTGAAAGATAAATAAGTGAAGTATGTAAGAACAAAGACACACCTCAATGGCCTGCAATCCAAGCATCTGACTAACAACTTTTGCAGTTGTAGTCTTACCAATGCCTGGAGGTCCACTCAGCAATACAGCTTTTTTAGCTCCACCATCGACCTGCTTCTTTCCTTTGCCCTTTTGGCCAGAATGAAGGAATTGATCCTCCCAACTTTTCAACCAATCATGAAGTTGTTTAACCTATATACATTAGAAGTTCGTCAATGCTCCCCGGAAAAAAACAATCCTTCATACTAAGTTATGTGTGCATAGATGTACATGACCAAAATAAGCAAAATGCAGAATTTCTCACCATTGATTGGTTGCCAACTATGTCGTTTGGAACTTTTGGCCGATATTTCTCTGTCCATTGCAAAGAACCGCGGTCAACAACCTTGACCTTTTGGTTGTTGGTGGAGTTGCTTTCTTTATTACTCTTTGAGGGAGTACTCTTGCCCATGGTACCGACTTGATCGACAGCTAAAAATTCAAAATCAAGATATGCATAAGCATCAACAACATGAGAAATGTCAATATTAAGAAAATAAATCATATCAATGGCATGTTATTTGCAGGATCAACCTAACATCTACTCCCTCCATCCCAAAGTAAGTGTCGCTGAATTAGTATAACTTTGTACTAAATCAGCGACACTTATTTTGGGACGGAGGGAGTACAAAGTTAGGAGTGAACTACCACGGTAATTATGTTCCAGGTTAATGCAACTAAGCAGGATTATGTTTGTCCTATAAACTATAGATGCATTACAATTTAGAAGTTCCTGGTTACCTCTTCTTTCAGCTTTAACTGGAGAGCTCTTCGTCTGTGACTTCTGTAGCTTTTCTGAATTGCTGTTACCTTCATGTTTATTTACAGGAGCCTTTGCAGGCTTTGATTTCCGGATCATATCAAATAACCCATCTTCAGTCAAGAACGGGACGCTGCAATAAACGTGAGCATGTATCAAGCAGTGACAATTAAAAACAAACTTACAGAGTCCTTCTCAAAATAAAGCCATCAAGTAATACCCCAGATCTTTTGCTTTATTAGATTTCACTCCCCCAATATCTTCATCAGCCAATAGGTAACTCTGCCAACAAGCGATGTCAAGTTGTCAACAAAGATATAAGCCATTAATACTTACAGCGGCAACTTTTATAATACTACACATACCGTCTTTTTACTAATTGAACCGGTAACACGTCCCCCGTAACGCTTTATTAGATCACCCGCTTCCTCCCGTTCAAGACTGCAGACAAACAGAAAATTATGATTATTTACTGGCCAGATCATCTCAATAAAGAAAGTTGGAAGTGTTAAGATAATTATGTGCATTGGCCGTTGCATGATCAGAAAACAAAACACTTCGGTATAAAAAAATGAAGAAAGTAACCCGCACCTGTCAAGGGTACCACTTATGACAAATGTCAGACCAGCTAAACAGTCAGGGGCACCCTCTGGGACTTCCTACAGAACATGGAATGAACAGTTTAGGGTTGAACCTTTCAGAACATGGAATGAACAGTTTCGGGTTGGGCATTTCAGAAACTTATGACAAGAACTATGAATTACCTTCTCCCCTTTGTGAGGGGGGTCCTTCCTTTCACCAAAATTCATGAAACCTCTCCCACCCCCTCCTCTACCTCTTCCCCCAGGAGTAGCTCCTGCTCCTCTGCCTCCTCTTCCCCTTGCAGCTGCTTTGGAAGGGGTCTTGTCATCTTCATCCATCCTATCCTCCTCACCATCATCATCAAGACCAGTAGTAGTCTTTCCATGAGCCGTTCCTCCTCCTCTTCCAACCCTTCCCCTTCCCCTTCCTCTTCCCCTTCCGGCTGCTTTGGAAGGGGTCTTAGCATCTTCATCCATCCTGTCCTCCCCACCATCATCATCATGACTGGTAGTCTTTCCATGGGCTGCTCCTGCTCCTCTTCCTCCCCTTCCCCTTCCTCTTCCCCTTCCAGCTGCTTTGGAAGGGGTCTCGGCATCTTCATCCATCCTTTCGTCCTGGTCATCATCATTAGATGCAGCCTTCAACTTCTTTAGTGGTGGTGGCTTCACTGGAGTTTTCTTTTTCGAAGGCGCCACAAAGTCGTCGTCGTCGTCTTCTTCATCCTTAAGGGCCTTGTTTGCTGCGAAAGGCTTGATGTCATCCTCAAGGTCCTCGCTGCTTTTCTGAAGTTTCCTTTTAGAAGAACTCTTCTCAGCAACATCTGCATCTTTTTCTGTTTTGGGTGCAAAGTACTTGCTTGTCTTCCTTCTAACTGAAGCATCTTGATTGCCAGGCACCTGCATGGTCCAGATACAGTATTTGATTACAGGTGACGTATATAAACTGGGGGACATCAAATAATTTAGGTCAGTGGAAGCAACCAAAGAATTAAAGCGAGCCATTGGTCTAACTGCGATGGTGGTACAAGAATATACCCAGCTTAGAATCTGATTGACAGTACTATCTGCTAATACATCCTTATATCATGGGCTCATGGTGCACAACCAGACATGAAACATCAAAGTCGGTTCTTAAACTGTATAAACAGTGCATGCGAAAATCAAATCTAGAATCTTTTTGGGTGGTCTGTGTATATATATAACGATATTAATGTATGGTTTGCACAAAAGATTCCAACACTGATTAGCAGAAGGAATAAGGCATTTTAACAGGTTATGGTTGGGCCACTGCCGCAGGAAATGCATTAATCTAGAATTATTAAACTGTATGACCGAGGAAAATCGAGTTGCTGAGCCGATGCACTGCATCCTGGACAGCAATGCTAGAGAAAACAAACCGCTAAAGAAGACCTAGAAAAGCACCGAACCAACCAGATGAACGAAGAAGCAGAAAGAAAGAAGTCAGCATTCTACCGAAGATGTCGCGGCCTTCTCGGGGATGCTGAGCACAGGCTTCTTGGCCGCCGCCGGCGCGGCGCCGGCGGCAGAGGGCTTGGCCGCACCGGCATTCTTGTCGTGCGGCTTCATGAACCATTTCCTGATGTCCGACGACTGCGCCACAAGAAATCCAAGAACGGCGAAACCGTCAGCCGAGAAGAGCGGATCGAAAAACCAACCTTCCGCGTCGAACCAAGAAACCTGGATTAGCGAGGGGTCAAGAAAGAACTCACCATGTCAGTCCTGGCCCGGAAAAGCCCGGCACCGGCGCGCGAACTCGCCGGTTCTTGGCTCAATCGCGACGGGGAACCCTCTAGGGTTTTAGGGGCGTGGGCGTCGTCGCCTCCTTGCCCTCGATTTGGGTCGAATGGCGCCGCTAGGTATTGGCGCCACGCGCAAGCGGGGGGGCGATGACGGGAGAGGAGGAGGAGGAGGAGGGGGGAGGCGGCGGTGGCAGTGCGGGGTGGTTTCGGGTGGATGGGAGGGCGGAGGGGGGTGGGGGGAGACTGCGGGTCGGCGACGGCGGACGGGGGCTTGGCGACGGGTGGGCGTTCGGGTTTACCCGAAAATTGTCAACAAAAAAAACGGAGATTCGGGAGGGGGAGAATCCTGATATAAGTATCTAGGGAGAACATGGGCCTCCTCAGAGCTTAGCGACTCTCGGCCGTCGGATCGATTTTTTGATGCGTTGTGGACCGTTCGATCTCACTCCTGGTCGATATCAGCCGTTGGATCAAAAAAAGTTACTGCTACAATGAATAGTAGACCGTTGTATGCCCTCCAGTGTGCCACCGCCTGTAATTTCGCTGCCCCGCCGAGGGCATTTCTGTCATTTCGCGTACAGGGGTATAAAAA
Source organism: Triticum aestivum (assembly GCF_018294505.1). NCBI lineage: Eukaryota > Viridiplantae > Streptophyta > Magnoliopsida > Poales > Poaceae > Triticum > Triticum aestivum. The sequence goes on along the minus strand of NC_057814.1, from coordinate 498,930,643 downwards.
GTGGGCCGCTGTCGTGGGATGACCTAAGCCGCCTCCTCCCTCCCGCACCCGCGCCTCCCCCGCGCCCAGCTCCTCCCGCCTCGCCTCGCCTCCTCTCCCTCGAAACCCTAACCCGCGCCCGCCTCCCCCCCCCCGCCGCCGCCGCCGTCGTCGCCTCCTCTCCTCTTCCTCCCGCCCACGCCTCCCTGCCCCGCTCCCGTCCAGGGCCAGCCCCACACCGCCGTCATCTCGCCTCCGCGTCCTCTTCCTTCCTCTCCTCCCCATGGGGCGACGGCGGCAAGGACGGCGCGCTGCGCCCGCCCCCTCCGCTCCACCAGAGCCCTCCCCGTCCCCGTCTGCGCCCTCGAGCTCAAGGACCCCCGGTCGCCCTCGGCCCCGGCGTCCTACCGGGTCCTGCTCGCCGCCCTCGCCTGCGCCGCCCTCGGCGTGCTCGTCTCCGCCCCCTCCACTTTGTTTCCTCCGTGCTTCGATCTGGTACCTCCACTCCTCTCCATCTCCCCCTCTCACCCACCCCCTCGCCATGCGAGTGTGTGTGTGTTTGTGCAGCACTCGGTTTGGTCGGTCGCTGGTTCCTCCGAACAGTTGGTCCATTGAGCCCTGGGAGACCTTAGGGGTTAGGGACGGTCCCAGCGATGTGAGGGATCGAGCAGCGGCAGTAGCGGAGCTCTTCAACTTTTTCTGATTATACTAGATACTAATCTACAATTCTATATATGCCATGCTATTTGGCTACCCATTTTCTTGATCTACTTGAATTAGTACTACAGAGATGTCTGATGTACGTGTGTGTGTGGTTTTGCTATTAGGAGAATCAAGGAGGTTCTGTTAGGAGAATTTCCTTTTGTTTCCATGGTTAATTAATCTTGGGAGTATTCAAAAGCAGGCCATCATTGCTATTAGGAGGGTCAAGGAGGTTCCGACAGTCTTTTTTGTTTAGTGTATGATGGTCACATTTGTATTGACATCAATATTCAGATTTAATATGTTTATTGGGAGACCTTACTTCTATAACTAGATCATGAATATCTTTTGATCTTCTAAGAAACAGTTCTCCTGGATATTCCAATTTATACCTGCTCATACATCTGTTATATTACAAATCATGAATATCTTTTGATCTTCTAAGAAATAGTTGACCACGTCAGCCCACTCCACATTGCATTGAACTATATGCAGTTTACTTTTATCATAAACCATGTGGCTTAAGTTAAGCTTGGCGGGTCACTGATTACTTAGTATGGCAGCTCTTGTCAAAAAAATAGTATGGCAGCTTAGTATTTAGTGCTTACTGTATTAGTCAGTCAAGTATGCCGAATACCCTGTTCTGAAAGCACACACATGATATTTGAAGCTTTACATACACTTGGATGGTAACATAACACCCATGCTTTCAATTTTAAAATGCCAAATTGGCAATGGTCCTTAACTACCATATCTGCTCTGTAATCTCTGACTTGGTCGATGGAAAAGATTTGTTTATGGTTTCTGTAATCTCTATCGGCTATTCCCATAGCAAAATACTTGAAAGGTTTTGTTGGGGATCGTTGCAGAATTTTAAAATTTTCTACGCATCACCAAGATCCATCTATGGAGTTTACTAGCAACGAGAGGGAAGGAGTGCATCTACATACCCTTGTAGATCGCGAGCGGAAGCGTTCAAGTGAACGGGGTTGATGGAGTCGTACTCGTCGTGATCCAAATCACCGATGACCGAGCGCCGAACGGACGGCACCTCCGCGTTCAACACACGTACGGAGCAGCGACGTCTCCTCCTTCTTGATCCAGCAAGGGGGAAGGAGAGGTTGATGGAGATCCAGCAGCACGACGGCGTGGTGGTGGAAGTAGCGGGGATGCCGGCAGGGCTTCGCCAAGCACAAGCGGGAGGGAGAGGTGTCACGGGAGGGAGAGGGAGGCGCCAGGGGCTAGGGTACTGCTGCCCTCCCTCCCCCCACTATATAGGCCCCCTAGGGGGCGCCGACCCTGGAGATCCCATCTACATGGGGGGCGGCGCCCAAGGGGGGGGGGAACTTGCCCCCCAAGGCAAGTGGGGCGCCCCCCACCCCTAAGGTTTCCAACCCTAGGCGCAGGGGAGGCCCAAGGGGGGGGCGCCCCAGCCCACTAGGGGCTGGTTCCCTTCCCACTTCAGCCCATGGGGCCCTCCGGGATAGGTGGCCCCACCCGGTGGACCCCCGGGACCCTTCCGGTGGTCCCGGTACAATACCGGTGACCCCCGAAACTTTCCCGATGGCCGAAACTGGACTTCCTATATATAATTCTTCACCTCCGGACCATTCCGGAACTCCTCGTGACGTCCGGGATCTCATCCGGGACTCTGAACAACTTTCGGGTTACCGCATACTAATATCTCTACAACCCTAGCGTCACCGAACCTTAAGTGTGTAGACCCTACGGGTTCGGGAGACATGCAGACATGACCGAGACGACTCTCCGGTCAATAACCAACAGCGGGATCTGGATACCCATGTTGGCTCCCACATGTTCCACGGTGATCTCATCGGATGAACCACGATGTCGAGGATTCAATCAATCCCGTATACAATTCCCTTTATCAATCGGTACGTTACTTGCCCGAGATTCGATCGTCGGTATCCCAATACCTTGTTCAATCTCGTTACCGGCAAGTCACTTTACTCGTACCGTAATGCATGATCCCGTGACCAGACACTTGGTCACATTGAGCTCATTATGATGATGCATTACCGAGTGGGCCCAGAGATACCTCTCCGTCATACGGAGTGACAAATCCCAGTCTCGATTCGTGCCAACCCAACAGACACTTTCGGAGATACCCGTAGTGTACCTTTATAGCCACCCAGTTACGTTGTGACGTTTGGCACACCCAAAGCACTCCTACAGTATCCGGGAGTTGCACAATCTCATGGTCTAAGGAAATGATACTTGACACTTAGAAAAGCTCTAGCAAACGAACTACACGATCTTTGTGCTATGCTTAGGATTGGGTCTTGTCCATCACATCATTCTCCTAATGATGTGATCCCGTTATCAATGACATCCAATGTCCATAGTCAGGAAACCATGACTATCTGTTGATCAACGAGCTAGTCAACTAGAGGTTCACTAGGGACATGTTGTGGTCTATGTATTCACACATGTATTACGATTTCCGGATAACACAATTATAGCATGAACAATAGACAATTATCATGAATAAAGAAATATAATAATAACCATCTTATTATTGCCTCTAGGGCATATTTCCAACAGGTTTAGTCTTAGGGAATTCTTCATATTTATTTCCCGTTCGAAAGAGAATCCCTCTTCCCGCACCTCTAAGCGGAGCACCCCTTCGAGCCCAAGCCGTGGTCAGTATCCTAATTAACCTGCCGCTTCTTGGATTATTAATTAGTGAGACAGGATCAATGGAGTTCGTAGTATACTTTGAGTTTATTTTACTGCCTGGAGAAAGAACAAGAGCCCTTTCTTGGAGGGGCGTTCACGTGGATGACCGAACTAAGTCCTCTTCTTTTTTGTATCTTGAAATACAAATATGGTTTGATTTGATATTATATCATAGTATAAATTGTTAGATTCTGAGTCTATAATCTATAGACAGTTACAGTAGTTATGGTCAATTAATCGCTCCCCTGATTTTTGTACATTATTCTCACACGGAAAATATTGTTTGTTCCTCTCTTTTTTCAAGTTCACGCGTTGTACTGGAGATTACTGTAAGACACGAGCAGAGAGGATGATGTGGTAGTCAAGTTCTTCGTGGAAACCTTGCCTTGGTTGATCTTGCGGGCAGGTAATAGCTATTCTTTTTAGGCTGCTATTTTCTTTTCACCATGTCAACAAAAGTAAACTGCAAAACAATTTTCTTTGAGCAGTGAGCAAGCCTCTGAAATGAATAATTTTGGCCAAAAGCTCAATTCGATCTTGCTGTTCTGTGGCTCAAAGGTTGTTGACTACCGTTGGCACTGCCCAGTTAAGTCTATCAGGTTGTAAGCTCCTCCATGTTATGTTCCTTTGTTTACTTTTAGTAAGATTTGCCCAATTGTTGGACTGGTTAATTCCTGTATGACCAAATAATACATTGGAAGATAGAAAAACATGTCTGCATGCATGTAACATAGAAGCCAGTGTTGAGCATGAGAGCCATTTAAGAGAAGCTATCTGAAGGGTTATTTTTTGTACTATTCCATTTTAGGTTCCACTGATCATATATTTCTTTGGGGGCATTTTAGGCTCCTTTCAAGGAAGAACGGTTAAAATGGGATTAGGACGATCTTCGAAAGCGCTAACAGGGAAGCATGTTTCTGGTGTACCTGGTACTACAGAGTAAAATTAGGCATGCACCAACTGTTAGCTTCTTTCATTTTTCAATTCTTCAGGCCAGTAAACTCTGGTATAATGAACTGGTCACACAAGTTCCCGAGTCAGCGTTTGTTAGAAGGTTTTGGTTCCTCAAGGTCGGGTTTGCACCCTCGCACACATCTGCACCTCCGTGGACTGCAACTCCACCCAGGCCGTTGCTATAGGTTCACCTACTCCCTCTCTCTCTCTCTCTCTGACGGCTGGTCATCTAATTCTCTTGGATTGCAGGTCACCACTATCACAGGGCAGGACAAGGTCTTTGCAGTAGCTTGGATGTGTCATCGATCTCCCGAGCGCAATTCCATGACTAGCTTTGTGGTGGTGGGTAATTTAGTGCAACTTTGCCTGCTCATATCTGGAGTATGATAAGAATTTGGTGATTTTGTGCGGTACTTTAGCTTGCTGTAGACTTGTAGATATATGTAGCGAAAGCAAGTAGGGCATGTGATTTTTGTAGCTTTTATTATGATACATCTTTTAAACATGTGCTTTGTTGTACTTATTATTAGCAACTGTAGCAAGAACGGTTGCTGATCTCTATTGGACACACCCAGATGGAGATTTCGATATTTGCATCAGATATCTGTATTTATTTTAATTCTGCTTGCTCTGATTAAAATAGAAAATACCATCATTATCTTACACATTGTTCTGTTAGGATTGAATACAACAAGACACGTGCCCATTTCCGCTATTGTACCCTTGAATAAAATGGTAAATACTGCAGTTATCATATACAATCTCTCGGGAGTGAATACAACAAGCGCATTTTTGTTAATATCTCCTGCTTCCTGATGTATTTGTTTCTTGGTAAAAGCGAACTTCCAATGAATATTTTTGTGCTGGAGCAGGCTACAAGGTATGTATTCGGCTGTGCATATTTAATTTTAGTATCTGGTGGAGATGCCCTATTCAAGGAGAGGGAGGGTGTGTAAACTTTGTGAAATCCTTTCCTATTGATGACTTTGCAAACTTATCAGGAGGCGGTGTGAAGAAATCTAAACAGTTTATGAACTATATAGGAAGACATTTATAGGTTAGAAATAGTCAGTTCTACTTCTGCAGATTATCTAGATAAGTGATGAAGTTTAGTTAGTATTTTTTCTCCGTCACTTATTTATCTAGCAAAATTGCGAACCCATGGTATGAGCCACTATTGCAAGCATTATCATTATGTTCTGAGGGAAACATCAACTTTCCAAAGACAATATCCCAAACTGGACAGTTGATACATGGAACCATTTTACTTTAACATTTAAAGTATGGCTGCAAATCTGGGATGCAGGAGGTGAAAATTCATTGTCTACTCAGTTTCTCAGTTTTCCTCTTTCAAAAGCAAGAGATTTTTCAAGACCTTGCTCCACTGCTGTGGCACTCCTTTGGCACCGTTGCTGCACTGCTCCAGGTAGGTTACAATTATTGCAAAGTTCTAAATTCAGTTGCAATGGCAAGAGTAAGTATGTACTTGTGTAGTTCTGGTTATTTGAGTTAGGGTGGTTGTGCATGTGTATTGATTCTTTCAATATAAAATTTATTGATGGTTCTGTGCATTCTCCTTATCCAGCTTGTCTTGCTGTTTTGAAAATATATGCAGGAGATTGTGTCAATCTACCCTTCACTTTCATCTCCTACTTTGTTGCCAGTTGCATCAAACCGTGTCTGCAATGCACTTGCACTTCTTCAGGTATGCTTTTACATGAGAAAGAAAGGAAACCCTCACTCCTGGTGGGCCTTCTGGTGGATTGAGAAGACTACTGCTTTCATATCATGCTTGCTTGCCATCTGCCCCTCAATTTCATTTTACTTCTTTTTTTAATTGCAGTGTGTTGCTTCACACCCTGAGACCAGGATCTCGTTCTTGAATGGTACTAAGCGCTACTGTTTCTATGCCAAGTCTTAAATATTTCCATCGTTTATAATTATTAAAAAGCTTTCCTCATTTTGGTGACTTTACAGAATAAGTAAATCTTAACTAGCAGTGGTTAATAATTGAGTCTTCTTCCTTTTCCTTTGCAGCTCACATCCCACTGTACATGTACCCGTTCCTAAATACTACCAGCAAGACCAGACCTTTTGAGTACTTGAGGCTTACCAGCTTGGGTGTTGTTGGTGCTCTTGTGAAGGTAATTTAAAACTAGATACTTACGCAAACTAGGAATGGATGGTCCATATTGATTTTTGCTTTAAATTGTGAGAGGGTTGAACCAGAGGGGAAAACGGTGATTGGGATTGGTTGTATTCTTTTTTTTGTAGACTATATATTGTTCTTTTGGTATTCTCATTCCAGTAATCCAGTCATTTTAATCAAATGGACTCATTGGGATTGGATCCCAGGAATCCCAACAATAACCGTTATTTTTGAACCGAACAGGTTAATGATTTGTTAGAAATTATATTGTTTCTTCTTTTGGATATCCGATTTGCATATCATAAGAGTATTTTTTGTTGCTTTGTTTTTTATATATGCAGGTTGACGATTTTGAAGTTATTGGACACAAGCAGCTGCTTGAAAGGACATCTAGAAAAAATGGTGCATTATTAGATGCCGCCTCTCCTAATTCATAACTGCCACTAGGCTTCTCTTTTTTACATATACAGTATATATTACTTGCTTGGCTAATAGCATCATATCTTACGTCCTGCTCGAACTCTGTATTTAGTTCCATTGTGTTGTTGCTATTCTCTTGCTTGTGGCGTGTGGCCTATAATATGCAAATATTCATGACAATGCTTTTGGACTGTGCAATTCAGGAGTAGAAATAGTTGTAAATAAATGATGCTTTTGTGCAATTCATGAAAATGATTTGAGTACCGAGTTCTTCGAAAGGGTTGGAATGTGTAAGGTTAATTATTGTTCGGAGGTCATTAGGTTTATCCATTTCTACTCTTGGATATTTGCTCGGTGGGAAGACTTGCTAGACTATTGCAGCATTACAACCTGCTAGATTGAAGTATACTAATGTTTGCTTAGCACCTCCAGTTTAATGGCATGTCATTTCAGCCATAATTTTGTTGTAGGTTTGCATAGATAAATTAGTAGCACTCTTGGTTTCAAAGTGTGTGTTTCATGGGACTTAGCTTTGTTCAAGAGACGTAACTCCAATTACAATTTTCAGCCAAAATTCTGTTGTATGGAAACATTCAGTGATTCTTTCTTTTTTATTTGAACTAAGCCATAATTCTAATGGCTGAACTGAGCCATCAATGTGCTCCTCTTCCTCTCCAGCCGCCGCTCCCATCATGACACTACGCGGCATCCTTTGGTTGAGGTGCCCCCCTCCCCATGCCTCTTTCCTGTGCCTTCTGACATCGTCGAGCCGATTAGAGTCGATGGTGACAAGGATCACGCTCATGGGATTTCGCTTTGCACCTCAACCACTCCTGCTAATGTGGATCAGGGGATGGATTGATGGATATCGCAATTTTGGTTGCCTGCTTGGACTGAAGTCTCTGAATGTTACAAATTCATTTGTCATCATGATCCTGTTTTTTTCATTGTCGCCTTTGGATAGTCAATATGATGTTAATTTAGCTTTCGCCTATGCAAGTTTGTCAGGCACAATAAAGATTTGAATGTTTGAATCATATCAGCAACAACTTGGAGGTGCTTATTTTCTCCATGGGGTCTTTCGGAAGCTTAAAAATAACACAACAAAGGTTCGCTCTAAATGTAATATTTTCATGGTTTTTGTCTACTTGCTTGAAAATTGGAAAGGGACATTTTCTTGATAATTTAACCCATCAACGGTCAATTGCTTACATGTTGTCGTTTCTCACGGTTTGATTTATATGTACTGTGAACTGCAAATACCTCGGCTCCTTGCAATATAGGAATCAATGGTACCCTATTTACTTATTGAATTATTTATTTCCTATATTATTTTGCTTGCGAAGTTCAGATTCAACTTAAGAACATGGACTGTTTGTGCTTGCTTGTAGGTTCCGATATTACACCAGAACTTTAGCTTTCTCGGGCATGTGACGATGGCTTCCATGGAAAAATCATCAAAGTGACTGTCGATGACCTTCAGGTCCATATCTCTCTCAATCTCGATTTTCTCTTATTTTGCAGATCGGAAGTGGACTAAAAACTGAGATATGACATGTCTTGAGAAATGCTAATGCCATGATAGTTTGATGTCTGTAGCAGCTCTTTTATTTTCGTTGAAACTTTTCTATGTGATATTGAGCACTGTATAAGTATCTTTTGGCAACTTCTACCATATATGTTTTACTTGGAAATTTAGCCCTGGAGCATCTATTTGAGCATGGTTCAACATTGCATAATGCAGTTGTTTTGTATTTGATTGCAAGATTTGCGCCTAGAATGCATAATGCCCAAATAGTAGGACGTGTTGCTGCTCTTGTCTTGTGGTGTTTGCGCTCACATGGCTTGCGGCCGTCAGGCAGATCTTGTAGTTCATGACTTCACTTTTTACACTATCTAGCGAAGAAATACCGAGTTGCTGGTTACTTTCTTCCACTGACTATGATCTGCCACATTCATCTATAGGTATATCAGTGTCAAATGACAAAAGAAGGCCTCCAGAAAGTTTGTTCATCAGGCACAAGCGAACGACAAAATGCAGGATCAAGTACATAAAGTTATCTTTTGCTTTTTTTATCCTTCAAACAACCAAGTAAATTGATTTCTCATGGCTCTGTTTTCACTTTTACAGTGGAATTCTCTTTCAACAGAAGATCTGCATGATCTTTTTACTCTTCATGAACAAGTCAGGTGAACTTTGCTTCTCATGGCCCACTGTAGCATTTTCTTTGTGAAACATGTAAAGTTAAAACACTGATTTCGTATCTCATTCATTATTATTCCTTAGTATCCAAATGATATTACATCTGTTGTATTAACATGATTGGATTTTGTGTTTTCTTTTGCTACTAAATAATATTTGCTTACAAAATCTTATTCCGGTTTCAGTGCGAGAGAAAGTTGCATGCTATATGAGTGTTAAACGCCATCGAGCGATCTGAACAGAGCCGTGGCTCGAGTCGTTTTCGCTGTCCTGATCCATGGGTCAGGATTGATGCTTTCCGGTAACTCCGACAGTAGCCGAGTAAACGCAAGCATGGGTCGCTGGGAGCAGCTGTCTCCTACCTCTCGAGCCTGGATCCATCTTTTATCTAGAGAGGCAGCCTCGGCGAGCCACCGTCTGTGAGAAGGGACCTGCGGATACCCGTGAAGATGGGGTTCCTGCTGCAGCCGATTAACAGGTGCAGATTTGTGTTAGTGATGTGCGCAGTTCCGCAAGGATTTGTTTCCGCATTTCTGCATCTAACCTGAATTTTGGTAAATGGGGTTATGTAGACGCACCATGAGGGAAGCAGTGTGGACGGCCAAATCTGTGCGGCAGAAGTGGGGGCAGAGGCAGCGATTGGGGATTCCGCTCAGTCATCTGATTAATCCATAGAACAGATCGATCCCAAATTGCCTGGATAGACTAGAAGGTATGTCAGATTCCCGATCATATAGTGTTTGGCTGAATTACATCTTGCAGATTTGAGTAGAAAGTGCCACCACTTTTCGGCAGAAATGTAGTTAATAGAAAATATTAAAATAACAAGGTTGGTGTTTGTTGCCATGGGTAGCGGGGATTTTAGCAAATAATTAAAATTGTTGGATGATGCATGTGTGGCGCTTCAGCCAATCTATATTTTTAATCCGTAAGCAGTTAGTTGTTCCTGATGAAAAGAATGTGATTATGGATCAAATAAACATGGTTACAATTAATTCATAGTGTTGTGTTTCGTGGGGAGGGATTGTTAGCTATATATTTTTTTTGGAATCATGCCTGCATCATTATTTGAGAAGAATGTGGTGGGCAATCTGTTGCATGTACTAATTGTGTATGAACACTTTTATTTGCACACAGAGTTAGGATTTGGGCCACCGACCCAGGCAGGGCGCATGTGTATACTCAATTTGATGGGTGTACTGTTACATTTAGTTGGTTACTAACTTTTTATAATAATTTTGTCCATCAAGTATTCATGTGGTATAACTATCACGTGCCTGATCATATTCCTGTGGTACCCTGCAACTCATGTGCTTGTGTTGAACATTACATGTGCTTAAGATTTATTAAACCATGGAATAGATATGGAAAATTAGCATAGAACTATAGATACTGTGTACTTATGTTCAGATTGAAAAATTCATGTATCATGTCCTTCTGTAAGAAACTTTCTAATCCAAATGATTGGAGTGCTATCGTTTGGCCATACAAAAGCATAGAGGAATTGTAAGTAATGTGGTCGATGCTCGATAGTATCAGGTTCGTGTGAGGCAGTCCCTATGAAGTACATCGACAAGACAGATGAATTGCAGCACTTATTAGTATGCTTCCTGATTATGGCTCCGTAGTTGGCTCTTCTTTATTATGTCCCGTTCTTATTACCTCCTCTTATGTGTTCTTACTTTTGGTATCGAACTTCGTGTCGAATGGTTATCTTTTGCGGTCGTATGAACGCACCGAGCTTGATCCTGCCTTATAAACTTATGTTGATCTTAAGCTCTATCACAATTAAATGTTTCTTTACTTTATTATCCTCTATATGTGCAAATGTTATACCTGGTTTCTACTAATATAGTGTTATATGCTTCGGCAAAATGCTGAGACCGGCACCCTCGCGCCAAGGCGCGATTCCGATCTAATGGGAGATGTGGTCGCGCGGCTCGCGCCGAGCCGCCGACGAGCGAGGAGGTGTCGTGCAGCTGCGGCCCGTGCTGGTGCCGTGGCAAGTGAAGGCCCAGCCCAACATAGCATAAGGTCCTTATGCTATGTTGGGCTGGGCCTTCGCTACAGGCAGCGATTTTGCTGGGCCTTTTTTTTCTTCCTGATTTCAGGTTATTACTATATTCCTAAAAGAAAAGGTACCGGGACTATAAATCCGAATTTACCGCAATCAGGAGCACTCTTTGCAAAGGTCACTCACACCTTCCCAGATTGCGATAAGTGGCGCACTGTGTGTCACTTGTCACAACCACGCAGTGCGCCACTTGTCGTGACCTGCGAGTTTTCCCTTTTTTCATAGATCTGATTATTCAAAACATTTTATCTCTTAAACTGTGCATCCAAATGTCGAACTGTTTTCACCATTGGATTGGATTCCTCGCGTCAAGATCGTCAAAACTAGATCTCATGTTGAGAACTTTTGACGAATTTTTTTTCACGAAAAAACCGAACCAGGAGCACGCTTTTTTTTCTTTCCGAAAGAGGCACGACCGTGCCTCTCACGGAAAGGGAAAAAAAGAAAACATGTTTTTTTCGTTTTCGAGAGGCACTGTCTTATGCCCGGTTTCCGCTTCTTTTTTTATTTTCTTCTTTCTTTTATATTTTTAGGAAATAAACGGTTATATAAGAAATTGTGTGATTTTTAAAAAATTGCATGAATATTTTGAAGCTAAATGAACATTTCCTAAAATTATAATAACACTATTTTCAACATGTGACCACTTTCCTAACGCACAAGGAAGGGTCGAATCGACGCCCTGCGGCCAGTGGCGGAGCTACATTCTTTTTTTTTTAACTCGGAGCTACATGCATTGTTGAGGGGGGCGCCTTAGCATATTTAGTGAAGGAAAGAGAATTAAATACTTGAATTAAGAAGAGTATAGCATTTGCCCTCCCCCCACCCCCCGCCCCATGCATATTTTCTCTCGGACCCCCCTTTGATTCTCAACTAACTCCGCCACTATGTGCGGCACTAGATTGTGTGTTCGTTCGGCTACGAAGGCCTAATGATTCAATGTGAGACGCTGGATTTTGTGGAGGTGCGGCGAGAGGAGCAAGAAAGGGCTACCAGCACCATAAAATAAGCATCCACCATGATTGTCAAATCCCTACCTCCCTATGCATGCGATGCCGACAAGAAGGCACCAAAGTCTCAATCAAACGACACGAAGACGAGGCCGGAGACATCATCCTCACAGATTGACATGTTGGGTCCATGCAAAGGCAGACCGAAGCTCTCACATCCCTTCCTTTCTATGGAGTTTAGGGCCTCCACGGGTAACCCCAAATCGGACACAACAACAGACCACTGACACAAATATAGAAGCCGTCCATCCAACCATGTGCACCTAACTCCGCTCATGTCCACACATGTTTTTTTTCTACACTCGCGACACTCAAAATAATTATAGATATATAGAAATAATTCTTCAAGTAGTGCAAATATTCGAATGCAATAATAGTTCAAATATAAATATTACTCCCTCCATCCCATAATGTAATCTTAACATTAAGTTTTAAAATAAAGTAGTTTAAATCTGAATTCAACTTGTTTGCACATATGTTATGGTTCTCCTTAAAGCGACCACAGATGCTCAATCAGATCATTCTGAAGCTACTCATGAGTTCCTCGGTGTCGAATCCATTGCTGCATGTGGCTAAAATCCCGGAACATCATCGGATTATGCTCAGGAAGTTGGGTAGATCACCCATGTGCTCAAATTTCAGACCTTCGTCAACTTTTTTTTTGAAAAATATCGAGACTTTATTCATTAGATATAAGAAGTACATCGTTCATGAGGATCATTATAATCTCATCTACAGGTTCCTCAAACCAGACAGAAGTCTAAGAAAATCTAGCTAATTTAGCAAGCTCATGGGCTACTTTATTTGCTTCTCTATCACAATGTTCGAATCTAGTAATACTAAAATCACAAGCGTAATGAAAACAATCATCGAAGATTGCTGCTGCCGCACCCGCTGATTGTCCTCCATCCTGCATAGTATAAATTACCTCCAGGTTATCTGAGTTAATAATAAGGCGATTACATCCTGCCCTTTGCGCCAGAGTTAAACCAAACTTGAGAGCAAGGGCTTCCGCCATCAGCACATATGCGCAGTAATCGATCTTCTCATTTCCTCCAGCAATAAACCTGCCTTTGTCGTCTCTCAGGACCGCCCCCATCGTTCCCCTAAGCATATCATGGTCAAAAGAAGCATCAACATTAAGTTTCACAAAACCTCTAGGGGGCAAGACCATCCTTCCTTCTTAATGGTAGCCTTGGGCGATGAAGCATTAACAAAGTTTGTGGTAAGTGCTAAAACACCCATTGAAATCTGCAAGGCATTTTGGGATGTCTCCTTATGCACTAACTTCCGTCTTTCCCACCATAAATACCATGTTGAGACAACAATCATCTCACGCACATTGTGGTGACCTATCATCCTCAAATCTTGGTCCGGGAGAAGTAGTAAGTACTCCAACACCGCCTCTCCGGCATGGTCTACCTCGCACGCTTTATCGATAATATCAATTATCCCTAGCCTTTTCCAAACCTCCTTTGCTTCCCTACAACGAAAAACATATGTTTTGTATCTTCTAAGCCCTCTGAGCAAGTGGGGCAAGTGGCCGAAACCTTCATACGTCTATTAGTAAGCGTAACCTGGCATGAGAGAGTTCCATGAAGCGTGCGCCATATAAAAATTTTCACTTTTGCCGGGCAAGATAACTTCCATATCTTACTCCAAATAGGGTTAACTGTGGTTTGCCCCATTCCATTGGAGTATTTTAATTTGTTACCATACTGATTTTCCCACTCGATGGAATATGCTGACCGAACCGAGAACATTCCATTTTTTGTATAGCTCCAAGCAATAAAACCTGGCATATCACATTGCGAGAGTGGAATTGAAAGAATCCTTTGTATATCGATGGGCCACATAGTTTGTTTGATGAGTTCTTCATCCCAATTATTGGACACAGGATCAATGAGATCACCTACCTTGGTTAAGAGATGCCCCCCTTCGGCGTTACAATTCTCCTATTAGCACAGTTTGGGATCCAAGCATCTTCCCAAATATTTATTTTTTGTCCGTTCCCCACTCGCCAGATATAGCCTCTTTTCAGGGTAATGATGTCTGCCATAATACTCTGCCATGTAAAAGAAGAGCCTTTCCTTTGTTTAGCATTCATCAAGTCACCATCAGGGTAGTACTTTGCCCTTAAGATAGAAGCACACAAAGAATCAGGGTTATCCAGAAGACGCCATGCTTGTTTAGCGAGCAACGCCAAGTTGAAACAGTGAATATCACGAAATCCCGTGCCACCTTGATTTTTAGGAACACGCATTTTCCACCAGGACATCCAATGCATCCTTTTTTGGTTCTCCTCGTCTCCCCACCAGAAATGCGCCATCGCATCAATGATTCCTTTACAATTTTTTTTAGGAATTTTAAAGACCGACATTGCATGGGTGGGTATGGCTTGGATCACAGCCTTGAGCAGGATTTCCTCCCCCCCGGTGGACAACAATTTCTCCTTCCAGCCAATGATTTTCTTAAGAATTCATTCAATCAAAATTGGAAACAGTCTGTTTTATCCACCCAACATTTGCTCGCAGGCCCAAATATTTATCAGTAAGAACCTCCGTCATTATATTCAGTGTTGTACATAATTGTGCTCTGATCTCCACCTTCTTATTTGAAGGAAATATGCCCTAGAGGTAATAATAAAGTTGTTATTTATATTTCCTTATATCATGATAAATATTTATTATTCATGCTAGAATTGTATTAACCGGAAACTTAGTACATGTGTGAATACATAGACAAACAGAGTGTCACTAGTATGCCTCTACTTGACTAGCTCGTTAATCAAAGATGATCAAGTTTCCTAGACATAGACATGAGTTGTCATTTGATTAACGGGATCACATCATTAGAGAATGATGTGATTGACAAGACCCATCCGTTAGCTTAGCACTATGATCGTTTAGTTTTTTGCTATTGCTTTCTTCATGACTTATACATGTTCATATGACTATGAGATTATGCAACTCCCGAATACCGGAGGAACACTTAATGTGCTATCAAATGTCACAACGTAACTGGGTGATTATAAAGATGCTCTATAGGTGTCTCCGATGGTTTTTGTTGAGTTGGCATAGATCGAGATTAGGATTTGTCACTCCGATTGTCGAAGAGGTATCTCTGGGCCCTCTCGGTAATGCACATCACTATAAGCCTTGCAAGCAATGTGACTAATGAGTTAGTTGCGGGATGATGCATTACGAAACGAGTAAAGAGACTTTTCGGTAATGAGATTGAACTAGGTATTACCGACGATCGAATCTCGGGCAAGTAACATACCGATGACAAAGGGAACAACGCATGTTGTTATGCGGTTTGACCGATAAAGATCTTCGTAGAATATGTGGGAGCCAATATGAGCATCCAAGTTCCGCTATTGGTTATTGACCGGAGATGAGTCTCGGTCATGTCTACATAATTCGATGACGATCGGTATTATGAGTTTATGTGTTTTGATGTACCGAAGATTATTCGGAGTCCCGGATATGATCGCGGACATGACGAGGAGTCTCGAAATGGTCGAGACATAAAAATCGATATATTGGAAGGCTATGTTTGGACACCGGAAAGGTTTCGGATGAGTTCGGGCATTTTCCGGAGTACCGGGAGGTTACCGGAACCCCCCGGAGCTTAATGGGCCTACATGGGCTTTAGTGGAAGAGAGATGAGAAGGCCAAGAGGAGGGGCGCCCCCCAAGCCCAATCCGAATTGGGAGGGGGGCCGGGCCCCCTTTCCTTCTCTCCCTCTTCCCCTTCCTTCCCCCTCCTAGTTGGACTGGGAAAGGGGGGAACCTACTCCTAGTTGGAGTAGGATTCCCCCCATTGGGGCGCACCCCTTGAGGCCGGCCGGCCCCCTCCTCCACTCCTTTATATACGGGGAAGGGGGCACCCCATAGACACACAAGTTGATTGTTTAGCCGTGTGCAGTGCCCCCCTCCACAGTTTTCCACCTCGGTCATATCGTTGTAGTGCTTAGGCGAAGCCCTGCGTCGGTAACTTCATCATCACTGTCATCACGCCGTCGCGCTGACGAAACTCTCCCTCGGCCTCAGCTGGATCAAGAGTTCGAGGGACGTCACCGAGATGAACGTGTGCAGATCGCGGAGGTGCCGTGCGTTCGGTACTTGATCGGTTGGATCGCGAAGACGTTCGACTACATCAACCGCGTTACTTAACGCTTCCGATTTCGGTCTACAAGGGTACGTGGACACACTCTCTCGTTCGTTGCTATGCATCTCCTAGATAGATCTTGCATGGTAGGAATTTTTTTGAAATACTGCATTCCCCAACAGTGGTATCAGAGCCAGGTCTATGCGTAGATGTTATATGCACGAGTAGAACACAAAGAGTTGTGGGCGATAATAGTCATACTGCTTACCAGCATGTCATACTTTCATTCGGCGGTATTGTTGGATGAAGCGGCCCAGACCGACATTACATGACCGCATTCATGAGACTAGTTCTACCGCCGTGCTTTGCACACAGGTGGCTAGTGGGTGTCTGTTTCTCCAACTTTAGCTGAATCGAGTGTGACTACGCCCGGTCCTTGTTGAAGGTTAAAACAGAACACTTGATGAAAAATCGTTGTGGTTTTGATGCGTAGGTAAGAACGATTCTTGCTAGAAGCCCGTAGCAGCCACATAAAACTTGAAACAACAAAGTAGAGGACGTCTAACTTGTTTTTGCAGGGCTTGCTGTGATGTGATATGGTCAAGACGTGATGATATATAAATTGTTGTATGAGATGATCATGTTTTGTAACAGTTATCAGCAACTGGCAGGAGCCATATGGTTGTCGCTTTATTGTATATCACCATGTAATTGCTTTACTTTATCACTAAGCGGTAGCGATAGTCGTAGAAGTAATAGTTGGCGAGACGACAATGATGCTTCGATGAAGATCAAGGTGTCAAGCCGGTGACGATGGTGATCATGACGGTGCTTTGGAGATGGACATCAAAGGCACAAGATGATGATGGCCATATCATATCACTTATATTGATTGCATGTGATGTTTATCCTTTATGCATCTTATTTTGCTTAGTACGGCGGTAGCATTATAAGATGATCTCTCACTAAATTTCAAGGTACAAGTGTTCTCCCTGAGTATGCACCATTGCGACAGTTCTTCGTGCTGAGACACCACGTGATGATCGGGTGTGATAAGCTCTACGTTCACATACAACAGGTGCAAGCCAGTTTTGCACACGCATAATACTAGGGTTAAACTTGACGAGCCTAGCATATGCAGATATGGCCTTGGAACACTGAGACCGAAAGGTCGAGCGTGAATCATATAGTAGATATGATCAACATAGTGATGTTCACCATTGAAAACTACTCCATCTCACGTGATGATCGGACATGGTTTAGTTGAGATGGATCACGTGATCACTTAGATGATTAGAGGGATGTCTATCTAAGTGGGAGTTCTTAAGTAATATGATTAATTGAACTTTAATTTATCATGAACTTAGTCCTGATAGTATTTGCATAACTATGTTGTAGATCAATAGCTCGCGATGTAGCTCCCCGTTTATTTTTGATATGTTCCTAGAGAAAAACTATGTTGAAAGATGATAGTAGCAATGATGCGGACTAGGTCCGTGATATGAGGATTATCCTCATTGCTGCACAGAAGAATTATGTCCTTGATGAACCGCTAGGTAACGGACCTATTGCAGGAGCAAATGCAGACGTTATGAATGTTTGGCAAGCTCGGTACGATAACTACTTGATAGTTTAGTGCACCATGCTTTACGGCTTAGAACCGGGACTTCAAAAATGTTTTGAACGCCACGGAGCATATAAGATGTTCTAAGAGCTGAAATTGGTATTTCAGACTCATGCCCGAGTCGAGAGGTATAAGACCTCTGACAAGTACTTTGCCTACAAGATGGAGGAGAATAGCTCAACCAGTGAGCATGTGCTCAGATTGTCTGAGTACTACAATCGCTTAAATCAAGTGGGAGTTAATTTTCCAGATAAAATAGTGATTGATAGAGTTCTCTAGTCACTATCACCAAGTTACTATAATATGCAAGGGATGACGAAAACGATTCCCGAGCTCTTCGTGATGCTGAAATCGACGAAGGTAGAAATCAAGAAAAGCATCAAATGTTGATGGTTGATAAGACCACTAGTTTCAAGTAAAAGGGCAAGTGAAAGAAAGGGAACTTCAAGAAGAATGGCAAGCAAGTTTCCACTCCCATGAAAAAGCCCAAAGCTAGACCCAAGCCTGAAACTGACTGCTTCTACTGCGAAGGAAATGGTCACTGGAAGCGGAACTGCCCCAAATACTTGGCGGATAAGAAGGATGGCAAAGTGAACAAAAGTATATATGATATACATGTTATTGATGTGTACTTTACTAGTGTTCATAGTAGCCCCTGGGTATTTGATACTGGTTCAGTTGCTATGATTAGTAACTCGAAACAGGAGTTACAAAATGAACAAAGACTAGTTGAGGGCAAGGTGACGATGTGTGTTGGAAGTGATTCCAAGGTTGATAAGATCACCATCGCACACTCCCTTTACCTTCGGGATTAGTGTTGAACCTAAAATAAATGTTATTTGGTGTTTGCGTTGAGCATAATATGATTGGATCATGTTTATTGCAATACGGTTATTCATTTAAGTCAAAGAATAATTGTTATTCTGTTTACATGAATAAAACCTTCTGTGGTCATACACCCAAGGTGAATGGTTTATTGAATCTCGATCGTAGTGATACACATATTCATAATATTGATGCCAAAAGATGCAAAGTTGATAATGATAGTGCAACATATTTGTGGCACTGTTGTTTAGGTCATATTGGTGTAAAGCACATGAAGAAACTCCATGCTGATGGGCTTTTGGAATAACTTGATTATGAATCACTTGATGCTTGCGAACCATGCCTCATGGGCAAGATGACTAAGACTCTGTTCTCCGGAACAATGGAGCGAGTAACTGACTTATTGGAAATAATACATACTGATGTATGCGATCCGGTGAGTGTTGAGGCTCGTGGCAGGTATCGTTATTTTCTGACCTTCACAGACGATTTGAGCAGATATGGGTATATCTACTTGATGAAACATAAGTCTGAAACATTTGAAAAGTTCAAAGAATTCCAAAGTGAAGTGGAAAATCATCGTAATAAGAAAATAAAGTTTCTACGATCTGATCGCGGAGACGAATATTTGAGTTACGAGTTTGGTCTTCATTTGAAATGATGTGGAATAGTTTCGCAACTCACGCCACCTGGAACACCACAGCGTAATGGTGTGTCCGAATGTCATAACCGTACTTTATTAGATATGGTGCAATCTATGATGTCTCTTACCGATTTACCACTATCGTTTTGGGGTTCTGCATTAGAGACAACTGCATTCACGTTAAATAGGGCACCATCTAAATTCGTTGAGATGACACCGTATGAACTGTGGTTTGGCAAGAAACCTAAGCTGTCGTTTCTTAAAGTTTGGGATTGCGATGCTTATGTGAAAAAGTTTCAGCCTGATAAGCTCAAACCCAAATCGGAGAAGTGCATCTTCATAGGATACCCAAAAGAAACTGTTGGTGCACCTTCTATCACAGATCCGAAGGCAAGATCTTTGTTGCTAAGAGTGGATCCTTTCTAGAGAAGAAGTTCCTCTCGATAGAAGTGAGTGGGAGGAAAGTATAACTTGATGAGGTAATTGTACCTTCTCTCGAATTGGAAAGTAACTCATCACTAAAATCAGTTCCAATGATGCCTACACCAAATAGTGAGGAAGTTAATGATAATGATCATGAAACTTCAGATCAAGTTACTACAGAACCTCGTAGTTCAACCAGAGAAAGTTCTGCCCCAGAGTGGTACGGGAATCCTATTCTGGAAGTCATGTTACTAGACCATGACGAACCTATGAACTATGAGGAAGCGATGATGAGCCCAGATTCCACGAAATGGCTTGAGGCCATGAAATCTGAGATAGGATCCATGTATAAGAACAAAGTGTGGACTTTGGTGGACTAGCCCGATGATCGGCAAGCCATTGAAAATAAATGGATATCTTAGAGGAAGATGGACGCTGATAGTAGTGTTACTATCTACAAAGCTCGACTTGTCGCAAAAGGTTTTCGACAAGTTCAAGATGTTGACTACGATGAGATTTTCTCACTCGTATCAATGCTTAAAGTCTGTCTAAATCATGTTAGCAATTGCCACATTTTATGAAATCTGGCAAATGGATATCAAAACTGCATTCCTTAAAGGATTTATTAAAGAAGAGTTGTATGTGATGCAACCAGAAAGTTTTGTCAATCCTAAAGGTGCTAACAAAGTGTGCAAGCTCCAGCAATCCATCTATGGACTGGTGCAAGCATCTCGGAGTTGGAATATACGCTTCGATGAGTTGATCAAAGCATATAGTTTTATACAGACTTGCGGTGAAGCCTGTATTTACAAGGAAGTGAGTGGGAGCACTACAGCCTTTCTAATAAGTATATGTGAAAGACACATTGTTGATCGGAAATGATGTAGAATTTTCTGGAAAGCATAAAGGAGTGTTTGAAAGGAGTTTTTCAAAGAAAGACCTCGGTGAAGCTGCTTACATATTGAGCATCAAGATCTATAGAGATAGATCAAAATGCTTGATAAGTTTTTTCAATGAGTACATACCTTGACAAGATTTTGAAGTAGTTCAAAATGGAATAGTCAAAGAAGGAGTTCTTGCCTGTGTTGCAAGGTGTGAAATTGAGTAAAGACTCAAAACCCGACCACGACAAAAAATAGAAAGAGAATGAAAAGTCATTCCCTATGCCTCAGTCATAGGTTCTATAAAGTATGCTATGCTGTGTACCAGACCTATTGTGTACCTCATCATGAGTTTGGCAAGAGGGTACAATAGTGATCCAGGAGTGGATCACTAGACAGCGGTCAAAATTATCCTTAGTGGAATAAGGATATGTTTCTCGATTATGGAAGTGACAAAAAGGTTCGTCGTAAAGGGTTACGTCGATGCAAGCTTTGACACTGATCCAGATGACTCTAAGTCTCAATCTGGATACATACTGAAAGTGGGAGAAATTAGCTAGAGTAGCTCTGTGCAGAGCATTGTAGACATAGAAATTTGCAAAATACATACGTATCTGAATGTGGCAGACCCATTCACTAAACTTCTCTCACAAGCAAAACATGATCACACCTTAGTACTCTTTGGGTGTTAATCACATGGCGATGTGAACTAGATTGTTGACTCTAGTAAACCCTTTGAGTGTTGGTCACATGGCGATGTGAACTATGGGTGTTAATCACATGGCAATGTGAACTATTGGTGTTAAATCACATGGCGATGTGAACTAGATTATTGACTCTAGTGCAAGTGGGAGACTGAAGGAAATATGCCCTAGAGGCAATAATAAAGTTGTTATTTATTTTTCCTTATATCATGATAAATGTTTATTATTCATGCTAGAATTGTATTAACCAGAAACTTAGTACAAGTGTGAATACATAGAGAAACAGAGTGTCACTAGTATGCCTCTACTTAACTAGCTCGTTAATCAAAGATGGTTAAGTTTCCTAGCCATAAACATGAGTTGTCATTTGATTAACTGGATCACATCATTAGAGAATGATGTGATTGACAAGACCCATCCGTTAGCTTAGCACTATGATCGTTTAGTTTTTTGTTATTGCTTTCTTCATGACTTATACATGTTCCTATGACTATGAGATTATGCAACTCCCGAATACCGGAGGAACACTTAGTGTGCTATCAAACGTCACAACGTAACTAGGTGATTATAAAGATGCTCTACAAGTGTCTCCGATGGTGTTTGTTGAGTTGGCATAGATCGAGATTAGGATTTGTCACTCTGATTGTCGGAGAGGTATCTCTGGGCCCTCTTGGTAATGCACATCACTATAAGCCTTGCAAGCAATGTGACTATTGAGTTACTTGCGGGATGATGCATTACGGAACGAGTAAAGAGACTTGCCGGTAACGAGATTGAACTAGGGATTGAGATACGACGATCGAATCTCGGGCAAATAACATACCGATGACAAAGGGAACAACATATGTTGTTATGCGGTTTAACCGATAAAGATCTTCGTAGAATATGTGGGAGCCAATATGAGCATCCAGGTTTCGCTATTGGTTATTGACCGGAGATGAGTCTCGGTCATGTCTACATAGTTCTCGAACCCGTAGGGTCCGCACACTTAACGTTCGATGACGATCGGTATTATGAGTTTATGTGTTTTGGTGTACCGAAGGTTGTTCAGAGTCCCGGATATGATCACGGACATGACGAGGAGTCTCGAAATGGTTGAGACATAAAGATCAATATATTGGAAGGCTATGTTTGGACACCGGAAAGGTTTCGGATGAGTTCGGGCATTTTTCGGAGTACCGGGAGGTTACCGGAACCCCCCGGGGGCTTAATGGGCCTACATGGGCTTTAGTGAAAGAGAGATGAGAAGACCAAGAGGAGGGGCGCGCCCCCAAGCCCAATCCGAATTGGGAGGGGGCCCGACACCCCTTTCCTTCTCTCCCTCTTCCCCTTCCTTCCCCCTCCTAGTTGGACTAGGAAAGGGGGGAACCTACGCCTAGTTGGAGTAGGATTTCCCCCTTGGGGCACACCCCTTGAGGCCGGCCGGCCCCCTCCTCCACTCCTTTATATACGGGGTAGGGGGGCACCCCATAGACACACAAGTTGATTGTTTAGTCGTGTGTGGTGCCCCCCTCCACAGTTTTCCACCTCGGTCATATTGTTGTAGTGCTTAGGCGAAGCCCTGCGTCGGTAACTTCATCATCACTGTCATCATGCCGTCATGCTGACGAAACTCTCCCTCATCTTCAGCTGGATCAAGAGTTCGAGGGATGTCACCGAGCTGAACGTGTGTAGATCGCGGAGGTGCCGTGCGTTCGGTACTTGATCGGGTGGATCGCAAAGACGTTCGACTACATCAACCGCGTTACTTAACACTTCCGCTTTCAGTCTAGAAGGGTACGTGGACACACTCTCCCGCTCGTTGCTATGCATCTCCTAGATAGATCTTGCGTGATCGTAGGAAAGTTTTTGAAATACTACGTTCCCCAACAGTATTGGGGCTAAAGAAAATGCTGAATTTTTCAACGCTTACCAATTATCCTAATGACTTACAGTATAGATCAAGCGCTGCTTTTAGAGCTTCTGCATTGTGGTAGTTTGCTTTCATAAGAATCAACGAATCATCTGCAAATAGGATATTTGTGATAGGTGGGGCATCTCTACATACTTTTACACCTGAGATAGTTCCAATTTCCTCTGCGTGTGTGAGTAAAGCATTCAGACCCTCAGTACATAACAAGAAAAGGTATGGCGACAGCGGGTCTCCCTGTCTCAACCCCCTTGTGGGCTTGTGAAGGAAATATGCCCTAGAGGCAATAATAAAGTTATTATTTATTTCCTCATATCATGATAAATGTTTATTATTCATGCTAGAATTGTATTAACCGGAATCTTAGTACATGTGTGAATACATAGACAAACAGAGTGTCACTAGTATGCCTCTACTTGACTAGCCCGTTAATTAAAGATGGTTATGTTTCCTAACCATAGACATGAGTTGTCATTTGATTAACGGGATCACATCATTAGGAGAATGATGTGATTGACTTGACCCATTCCGTTAGCTTAGCACTTGATCGTTTAGTATGTTGCTATTGCTTTCTTCATGACTTATACATGTTCCTATGACTATGAGATTATGCAACTCCCGTTTACCGGAGGAACACTTTGTGTGCTACCAAACGTCACAACGTAAATGGGTGATTATAAAGGTGCTCTACAGGTGTCTCCGAAGGTACTTGTTGAGTTGGCGTATATCGAGATTAGGATTTGTCACTCCGATTGTCGGAGAGGTACCTCTGGGCCCACTCAGTAATACACATCACTATAAGCCTTGCAAGCATTGTAACTAATGAGTTAGTTGCGGGATGATGTATTACGGAACGAGTAAAGAGACTTGCCGGTAACGAGATTGAACTAGGTATTGAGATACCGACGATCGAATCTCGGGCAAGTAACATACCGATGACAAAGGGAACAACGTATGTTGTTATGCGGTTTGACCGATAAAGATCTTCGTAGAATATGTGGGAGCCAATATGAGCATCCAGGTTCCGCTATTGGTTATTGATCGGAGACGTGTCTCGGTCATGTCTACATAGTTCTCGAACTCGTAGGGTCCGCACGCTTAAAGTTCGGTGACGATCGGTATTATGAGTTTTTGTGTTTTGATGTACCGAAGGTAGTTCGGAGTCCCGGATATGATCACGGACATGACGAGGAGTCTCGAAATGGTCGAGACGTAAAGATCGATATATTGGACGACTATATTCGAACACCAGAAGTGTTCCGGGTGGTTTCGGAGAAAATTGGAGTGCCGGAGGGTTACCGGAACCCCCCGGGAGAAATAATGGGCCTTATGGGCCTTAGTGGAGAGAGAGGGCTGGCCTAGGGCAGGCCGCGCGCCCCTCCCCCTCTGGTCCGAATTGGACTAGGAGAGGGGGCGGCGCCCCCCTTTCCTTCTCCCTCTCATCCTTCCTTTCCCCCTCCTAGTAGGAGTAGGAAAGAGGGGAGTCCTACTCCTACTTGGAGGAGGACTCCTCTTCCTGGCGCGCCATAGAGGGCCGGCCGGCCTCCCCCCTTGCTCCTTTATATACGGGGGCAGGGGGCACCTCTAGACACACAAGTTGATCAGTTGATCTCTCCCAACCGTGTGCGGTGCCCCCCTCCACCATAATCTATCTCGATCATATCGTAGCGGTGCTTAGACGAAGCCCTGCGTCGGTAGCAACATCATCATCGTCATCATGCCGTCGTGCTGACGAAACTCTCCGGCGAAGCTCTGCTGGATCGGAGCCCGCGGGACGTCATCGAGTTGAACGTGTGCTGAACTCGGAGGTGCCGTGCGTTCGGTACTTGGATCGGTCGGATCATGAAGACGTACGACTACATCAACCGCGTTGTGCTAACGCTTCCTCTTTCGGTCTACGAGGGTACGTGGACACACTCTCCCCTGTCGTTGCTATGCATTACCATGATCCTGCGTGTGCATAGGAATTTTTTTGAAATTACTACGTTCTCCAACAGTGGTAACAGAGCCAGGTTTATGCGTAGATGTTATATGCACGAGTAGAACACAAGTGAGTTGTGGGCGATACAAGTCATACTGCTTACCAGCATGTCATACTTTGGTTCGGCGGTATTGTTGGATGAAGCGGCCCGGACCGACATTACGCGTACGCTTACGCGAGACTGGTTCTACCGACGTGCTTTGCACACAGGTGGCTGGCGGGTGTTAGTTTCTCCAACTTTAGTTGAACCGAGTGTGGCTACGCCCGGTCCTTGTGAAGGTTAAAACAACACTAACTTGACGAACTATCGTTGTGGTTTTGATGCGTAGGTAAGAACGGTTCTTGCTCAGCCCGTAGCAGCCACGTAAAACTTGCAACAACAAAGTAGAGGACGTCTAACTTGTTTTTGCAGGGCATGTTGTGATGTGATATGGTCAAGACATGATGCTATATTTTATTGTATGAGATGATCATGTTTTGTAACCGAGTTATCGGCAACTGGC
Source organism: Triticum aestivum (assembly GCF_018294505.1). Taxonomy (NCBI): domain Eukaryota; kingdom Viridiplantae; phylum Streptophyta; class Magnoliopsida; order Poales; family Poaceae; genus Triticum; species Triticum aestivum. The sequence goes on along the minus strand of NC_057814.1, from coordinate 498,904,847 downwards.
AGGAGCCATATGGTTGTCGCTTTATTGTATGCAATGCAATCGCCCTGTAATTGCTTTACTTTATCACTAAGCGGTAGCGATAGTCGTAGAAGCAATAGTTGGCGAGACGACAACGATGCTACGATGGAGATCAAGGTGTCGCGCCGGTGACGATGGTGATCATGACGGTGCTTCGGAGATGGAGATCACAAGCACAAGATGATGATGGCCATATCATATCACTTATATTGATTGCATGTGATGTTTATCCTTTATGCATCTTATTTTGCTTTGATTGACGGTAGCATTATAAGATGATCTCTCACTAAATTTCAAGGTAAAAGTGTTCTCCCTGAGTATGCACCGTTGCCAAAGTTCGTCGTGCCGAGACACCACGTGATGATCGGGTGTGATAAGCTCAACGTTCATCTACAACGGGTGCAAGCCAGTTTTGCACACGCAGAATACTCGGGTTAAACTTGACGAGCCTAGCATATGCAGATATGGCCTCGGAACACTGAGACCGAAAGGTCGAGCGTGAATCATATAGTAGATATGATCAACATAGTGATGTTCACCATTGAAAACTACTCCATTTCACGTGATGATCGGTTATGGTTTAGTTGATTTGGATCACGTGATCACTTAGATGATTAGAGGGATGTCTATCTAAGTGGGAGTTCTTAAGTAATATGATTAATTGAACTTAAATTTATCATGAACTTAGTACCTGATAGTATTTTGCTTGTCTATGTTGTTGTAGATAGATGGCCCGTGCTGTTGTTCCGTTGAATTTTAATGCGTTCCTTGAGAAAGCAAAGTTGAAAGATGATGGTAGCAATTACACGGACTGGGTCCGTAACTTGAGGATTATCCTCATTGCTGCACAGAAGAATTACGTCCTGGAAGCACCGCTAGGTGCCAAACCTGCTGCAGGAGCAACACCAGATGTTATGAACGTCTGGCAGAGCAAAGCTGATGACTACTCGATAGTTCAGTGTGCCATGCTTTACGGCTTAGAACCGGGACTTCAACGACGTTTTGAACGTCATGGAGCATATGAGATGTTCCAGGAGTTGAAGTTAATATTTCAAGCAAATGCCCGGATTGAGAGATATGAAGTCTCCAATAAGTTCTACAGCTGCAAGATGGAGGAGAATAGTTCTGTCAGTGAGCATATACTCAGAATGTCTGGGTATAACAATCACTTGATTCAACTGGGAGTTAATCTTTCGGATGATAGTGTCATTGACAGAATTCTTCAATCACTGCCACCAAGCTACAAGAGCTTCGTGATGAACTATAATATGCAAGGGATGGATAAGACAATTCCCGAGCTCTTCGCAATGCTAAAGGCTGCGGAGGTAGAAATCAAGAAGGAGCATCAAGTGTTGATGGTCAACAAGACCACCAGTTTCAAGAAAAAGGGCAAAGGCAAGAAGAAGGGGAACTTCAAGAAGAACAACAAACAAGTTGCTGCTCAAGAGAAGAAACCCAAGTCTGGACCTAAGCCTGAGACTGAGTGCTTCTACTGCAAACAGACTGGTCACTGTAAGTGGAACTGCCCCAAGTATTTGGCGGATAAGAAGGATGGCAAGGTGAACAAAGGTATATGTGATATACATGTTATTGATGTGTACCTTACTAGAGCTCGCAGTAGCACCTGGGTATTTGATACTGGTTCTGTTGCTAATATTTGCAACTCGAAACAGGGACTACGGATTAAGCGAAGACTGGCTAAGGACGAGGTGACGATGCGCGTGGGAAATGGTTCCAAAGTCGATGTGATCGCCGTCGGCACACTACCTCTACATCTACCTTTGGGATCAGTTTTAGACCTAAATAATTTTTATTTGGTGCCAGCGTTGAGCATGAACATTATATCTGGATCTTGTTTGATGCGAGACGGTTAGTCATTTAAATCTGAGAATAATGGTTGTTCTATTTATATGAGTAATATCTTTTATGGTCATGCACCCTTGAAGAGTGGTCTATTTGTGTTAAATCTCGATAGTAGTGACACACATATTCATAATGTTGAAGCCAAAAGATGCAGAGTTGATAATGATAGTGCAACTTATTTGTGGCACTGCCGTTTGGGTCATATTGGTGTAAAGCGCATGAAGAAACTCCATACTGATGGACTTTTGGAATCACTTGGTACTTGCAAACCATGCCTCATGGGCAAGATGACTAAAACGCCGTTCTCCGAAACAATGGAGTGAGCAACAGATTTATTGGAAATCATACATACTGATGTATGTGGTCCGATGAATATTGAGGCTCGCGGCGGGTATTGTTATTTTCTCACCTTCACAGATGATTTGAGCAGATATGGGTATATCTACTTAATGAAACATAAGTCTGAAACATTTGAAAAGTTCAAAGAATTTTAGAGTGAAGTGGAAAATCATCATAACAAGAAAATAAAGTTTCTACGATCTGATCGTGGAGGAGAATATTTGAGTTACGAGTTTGGTCTACATTTGAAACAATATGGAATAGTTTCGCAACTCACGCCACCCGGAACACCACAGCGTAATGGTGTGTCTGAATGTCGTAATCGTACTTTACTAGATATGGTGCGATCTATGATGTCTCTTACTGATTTACCGCTATCGTTTTGGGGTTATGCTTTAGAGACGGCTGCATTCACGTTAAATAGGGCACCATCAAAATCCGTTGAGACGACGCCTTATGAACTGTGGTTTGGCAAGAAACCAAAGTTGTCGTTTCTTAAAGTTTGGGGCTGCGATGCTTATGTGAAAAAGCTTCAACCTGATAAGCTCGAACCCAAATCGGAGAAATGTGTCTTCATAGGATACCCAAAGGAAACTGTTGGGTACACCTTCTATCACAGATCCGAAGGCAAGACATTCGTTGCTAAGAATGGATCCTTTCTAGAGAAGGAGTTTCTCTCGAAAGAAGTGAGTGGGAGGAAAGTAGAACTTGATGAGGTAACTGTACCTGCTCCCTTATTGGAAAGTAGTTCATCACAGAAACCGGTTCCTGTGACACCACACCAATTAGTGAGGAAGCTAATGATAATGATCATGAAACTTCAGATCAAGTTACTACCGAACCTCGTAGGTCAACCAGAGTAAGATCCGCACCAGAGTGGTACGGTAATCCTGTTCTAGAGGTCATGTTACTAGACCATGACGAACCTACGAACTATGAGGAACTGATGATGAGCCCAGATTCCGCAAAATGGCTTGAGGCCATGAAATCTGAGATGGGATCCATGTATGAGAACAAAGTATGGACTTTGGTTGACTTGCCGGATGATCGGCAAGCCATCGAAAGTAAATGGATCTTCAAGAAGAAGACAGACGCTGACGGTAATGTTACTGTCTACAAAGCTCGACTTGTTGCAAAAGGTTTTTGACAAGTTCAAGGAGTTGACTACGATGAGACCTTCTCACCCGTAGCGATGCTTAAGTCCGTCCGAATCATGTTAGCAATTGCCGCATTTTATGATTATGAAATTTGGCAAATGGATGTAAAGACTGCATTCCTGAATGGATTTCTGGAAGAAGAGTTGTATATGATGCAACCTGAAGGTTTTATCGATCCAAAAGGTGCTAACAAAGTGTGCAAGCTCCAGCGATCCATTTATGGACTGGTGCAAGCCTCTCGGAGTTGGAATAAACGTTTTGATAGTGTGATCAAAGCATATGGTTTTATACAGACTTTTGGAGAAGCCTGTATTTACAAGAAAGTGAGTGGGAGCTCTGTAGCATTTCTAATCTTATATGTGGATGACATATTGTTGATTGGAAATGATATAGAATTTCTGGATAGCATAAAAGGATACTTGAATAAGAGTTTTTCAATGAAGGACCTCGGTGAAGCTGCTTACATATTGGGCATCAAGATCTATAGAGATAGATCAAGACGCTTAATTGGACTTTCACAAAGCACATACCTTGACAAAGTTTTGAAGAAGTTCAAAATGGATCAGACAAACAAAGGGTTCTTGCCTGTGTTACAAGGTGTGAAGTTGAGTAAGACTCAATGCCCGACCATTGCAGAAGATAGAGAGAAAATGAAAGATGTTCCCTATGCTTCAGCCATAGGCTCTATCATGTATGCAATGCTGTGTACCAGACCTGATGTGTGCCTTGCTATTAGTTTAGCAGGGAGGTACCAAAGTAATCCAGCAGTGGATCACTAGACAGCGGTCAAGAACATCCTGAAATACCTAAAAAGGACTAAGGATATGTTTCTCGTTTATGGAGGTGACAAAGAGCTCATCGTAAATGGTTACATTGATGCAAGCTTTGACACTGATCCGGATGATTCTAAATCGCAAACCGGATACATGTTTATATTGAACGGTGGAGCTGTCAGTTGGAGCAGTTCTAAACAAAGCATCATGGCGGGATCTACATGTGAAGCGGAGTACATTGCTGCTTCGGAAGCAGCAAATGAAGGAGTCTGGATGAAGGAGTTCATATCCGATCTAGGTGTCATACCTAGTGCATCGGGTCCAATGAAAATCTTTTGTGACAATACTGGTGCAATTGCCTTGGCAAAGGAATCCAGATTTCACAAGAGAACCATGCACATCAAGAGACGCTTCAACTCCATCCGGGATCAAGTCCAGGTGGGAGACATAGAGATTTGCAAGATACATACGGATCTGAATGTTGCAGACCCATTGACTAAGCCTCTTCCATGAGCAAAACATGATCAGCACCACCATGGGTGTTAGAATCATTACTGTGTAATCTAGATTATTGACTCTAGTGCAAGTGGGAGACTGAAGGAAATATGCCCTAGAGGCAATAATAAAGTTATTATTTATTTCCTCATATCATGATAAATGTTTATTATTCATGGTAGAATTGTATTAACCGGAATCTTAGTACATGTGTGAATACATAGACAAACAGAGTGTCACTAGTATGCCTCTACTTGACTAGCTCATTTATTAAAGATGGTTATGTTTCCTAACCATAGACATGAGTTTTCATTTGATTAACGGGATCACATCATTAGGAGAATGATGTGATTGACTTGACCCATTCCGTTAGCTTAGCACTTGATCGTTTAGTATGTTGCTATTGCTTTCTTCATGACTTATACATGTTCCTATGACTATGAGATTATGCAACTCCCGTTTACCGGAGGAACACTTTGTGTGCTACCAAACGTCACAACGTAAATGGGTGATTATAAAGGTACTCTACAGGTGTCTCCGAAGGTACTTGTTGAGTTGGCGTATATCGAGATTAGGATTTGTCACTCCGATTGTCGGAGAGGTATCTCTGGGCCCACTCAGTAATACACATCACTATAAGCCTTGCAAGCATTGTAACTAATGAGTTAGTTGCGGGATGATGTATTACGGAACGAGTAAAGAGACTTGCCGGTAACGAGATTGAACTAGGTATTGAGATACCGACGATCGAATCTCGGGCAAGTAACATACCGATGACAAAGGGAACAACATATGTTGTTATGCGGTTTGACCGATAAAGATCTTCGTAGAATATGTGGGAGCCAATATGAGCATCAAGGTTCCGCTATTGGTTATTGACCGGAGACGTGTCTCGGTCATGTCTACATAGTTCTCGAACCCGTAGGGTCCGCACGCTTAAAGTTCGGTGACGATCGGTATTATGAGTTTTTGTGTTTTGATGTACCGAAGGTAGTTCGGAGTCCCGGATATGATCACGGACATGACGAGGAGTCTCGAAATGGTCGAGACATAAAGATCGACATATTGGACGACTATATTCGAACACTGGAAGTGTTCTGGGTGGTTTCGAAGAAAACTGGAGTGCCGGAGGGTTACCGGAACCCCCCGGGAGAAATAATGGGCCTTATGGGCCTTAGTGGAGAGAGAGAGGGCTGGCCTAGGGCAGGCCGCGCGCCCCTCCCCCTCTGGTCCGAATTGGACTAGGAGAGGGGGGGGGGGCGGCGCCCTTCTTTCCTTCTCCCTCTCATCCTTCCTTCCCCCCTCCTAGTAGGAGTAGGAAAGAGGGGAGTCCTACTCCTACTTGGAGGAGGACTCCTCCTCCTGGCGCGCCATAGAGGGCCGGCCGGCCTCCCCCCTTGCTCCTTTATATACGGGGGCAGGGGCACTTCTAGACACACAAGTTGATCAGTTGATCTCTCCCAACTGTGTGCGGTACCCCCCTCCACCATAATCCACCTCGATCATATCATAGCGGTGCTTAGGTGAAGCCCTGCGTCGGTAGCAATATCATCATCGTCATCACGCTGTCGTGCTGACGAAACTCTTCGGCGAAGCTCTGCTGGATCGGAGCCCGCGGGACGTCATCGAGTTGAACGTGTGCTGAACTCGGAGGTGCCGTGCGTTCGGTACTTGGATCGGTCGGACCGTGAAGACGTACGACTACATCAACCGCGTTGTGCTAACGCTTCCGCTTTCGGTCTACGAGGGTACATGGACACACTCTCCCCTCTCGTTGCTATGCATCACCATGATCCTGCGTGTGCATAGGAATTTTTTTGAAATTACTACGTTCCCCAACAGCTTGAAACTCTCACTTTCCTCTCCATTTATCCTAACCCTGTACTCAACTGTTGAGACACATTGCATAATAAAGTTCACCCATTCTTGTAGAAAACCCAATCTCAACATAATTTCCCTCGAAAAAGGCCACTCAACTCTATCATAAGCTTTGTGCATATCCAGTTTTATCACGTAGATGCCTTCTTTACCTTCTCTTTTGTTCTTGATTGTGTGGAAACACTCATAGGTTACTAAAATATTATCTGTTATCAATCTGCCAGGCACAAAGGCACTTTGAGTTGGGCTAATAATATCTGGCAGGAGAACCTTCAAACGAGAAGCCACCATTTTTGCAATGATTTTATATGCCACATTACATAAGCTGATCGACCTAAATTGGGTTACCTTTTCTGGTGAATTATCCTTTGGGATCATCACAATCGCTGTATTGTTCCAACCGGCTGGAATAGTGCATGCATTGATCGCTTGCAAAACCCCCTCAATTAGGTCATCCCCTAACATGGGCCAAAATCTTTTATAGAACATAGCATGGAGTCCATCCTTCCCGGGGGCTTTTAGATCCCCAATATCGAACAAAGCCTTACGAACGTCTTCAGCAGTATAAGGGGCGAGAAGAGCATTGTTCATTTCAGAAGAAACTCTCTGATAAACAAGGGACAAGACCTCTTGGCTTGGACATTGAATTTCCGATGTGAAGAGTTTTGCGAAATAACCAATGATGTGATCCTGTAGCTCCTTATCCTCTCTCGAGACCCTCGAGTCATCCAATAACTTCTTGATATTATTTCTCTTCTTCCTAGCCGTAGCTGCGTTATGGAAGAAAGATGTGCTACGGTCCCCGTGCATCAACCAGTTTGCACGACCTCTTTGTAGCCAGAAAATTTCCTCCTGGTCTAAGAGGTTTTCAATAACCACAATTATCTCCTTCTGTCGGCAACGAGACTCAGCATTCGTCGGGCCGCGCCGCAGTCTCTCTAACTCTTTTTTCAATTTCTTAATTCTCCGCTTCAGGCCCTTTAAAAATTCACGATCCCAGTTGTGAAGATCAGCATGCACGGCTCTCGTTCGATCCGCAAGAGAAGGCCCAATACCAGCTAACTTTGCTTTCTCCCAAGATGCCTTAATGATTTCATTAACAGTGTCTTCCTGTAACCACCTAGCTTCGAATTGTTTTGCACATCCCGCTGGTTGCTTGAAAATATTCTCGTCCAGATAATCCGTATCCAGCACCAGCTGGCGATGGTCGGAATGAACATGTTCTTCATTAATCACCTTTGCACGAGGGAATTTGAGTGCCCACCCTATATTACATACTGCACGATTGATGACCCACAAGTACACGGGATCAATTGTAGCTCTTTTCGATAAGTAAGAGTGTTGAACCCAACGAGGAGCAGAAGGAAATGACAAGTAGTTTTCAGTAAGGTAATGTCTGCAAGTGCTGAAATTGTAAGTAGCAGAGTAGTTTGATAGCAAGATAATTTGTAACGAGCAAGTAACGATAATAGTAACAAGTATGCAGCAAGGTAGCCCAATCCTTTTGAGGCAAAAAACAGGCCAAAATGGTCTGTTATGATAAGCAAAGCGTTCTTGAGGGTACACGGGAATTTCATCTAGTCACTTTCATCATGTTGATTTGATTTGTGTTCGCTACTTTGATAATTTGATATGTGGGTGGACCGGTGCTTAGGTGCTGTCCTTACATGAACAAACCTCCTACTTATGATTAACCCTCCCGCAAGCATCCGCAACTACGAGAAAAGTATTAAGAATAAATTCTAATCATAGCATTAAACTTTTGGGTCCAATCGGTCCCTTACGGAATAGCACATAAACTGGGGTTTAAGCTTCTGTCACTCTCGCAACCCACCATCTAATTGCTACTCAACAATGCATTCCCTTGGGCCCAAATATGGTGAAGTGTCATGTAGTCGATGTTCACATGACACCACTAAGGGAATCACAACATACATACTATCAAAATATCGAACACATATCAAGTTCACATGATTACTTGCAACATGATTTATCCCGTGACCTCATGAACAAAAGTAACTACTCACAAATAATAAACATGCTCATGATCAGAGGAGTATTAATTAGCATCATGGATCTGAACATATAATCTTCCACCAAATAAACCATATAGTAATCAACTACAAGATGTAATCAACACTACTAGTCACCCCCTAGCACCAATCTATAGTTCCGGTAACAAGATTGAATACAAGAGATGAAATAGGGTTTGAGATGAGATGGTGCTGTTGAAGATGTTGATGGAGATTGCCCTCCCCAAGATGGGAGAGTTATCGGTGATGATGATGACGATGATTTCCCCCTCCGGGAGGGAAGTTCCCCCGGCAGAATTGCTCTGCCAGAGGGCAAAAGTGCTCCTGCCCAAGTTCCGCCTTGAGACGGCGGTGCTCCGTCCTGAAAGTCTTCTACTTATTCTTTCTAGGTCAAAATGACTTATGTACCAGAAGATGGGCACCGGAGGTGGGCCGAGGAGGCCACAACCCACCAGGGCGCGCCTGGGGGGCCTGGCGCGCCCAGGTGGGTTGTGCCCACCTGGTGGCCCCCTCTGGTGATTATTGGCTCTAATATTTCTTAAATAATCCATAAAAAATCTCCGTGAAGTTTTAGCTCATTTGGAGTTGTGCAGAATAGGTGGCCTGACGTAGCTTTTTCAGGTCTAGATTTCCAGCTGCCGGAATTCTCCCTCTTTGTGTGTACCTTGCAAATTATGAGAGAAAAGGCATTAGAATTACTCCGAAAACCATTATTATGGATACAAACATTATAAATAATAGTTAGAAAACATGATGCAAAATGGACGTATCAACTCCCACAAGCTTAGACCTCGCCTGTCCTCAAGTGAAAACCGTAATCGGAAAACATGTCCACATGCTTTGAGAGAGAGGTGTCGATAAAAACAAAATACGGACATAAAAGCATCATGTTGATTATTATAACAACAACAAAATTAAACATATGACTTTTATCATAGAACTTGCATCATATACTTCTCATGAATAAGTAACAATTCATCACATAATCGAAGTATAAAGCAAAAACTCTATTAGAAACCAACAAACTATGTTCCGAGTCAACTTTGCAACTAAAATCCATCATCTTTTCAGGAAGAGTCACGCGTCGGAGCCTTTAGGCAAGTCCACATACTCAACCATCATATAGTCTTCTATGATTGCTAACACTCACCTCGTACCCATGAGCAAAAGGTTTCAACCGGACACATAGAAAGATAGGAGCTTATAGTTTCGCCTCCCAACATACTCACCTCAAGGGTGATGTCAAAAATAATAACTCATGCCATCTAAATTCAACTGGACATATGTGCCTAGATCTTTCCTCACCACATGATGCTTGCCAAAAGAGAAATAAAAAGGAATAGAAGGAAAACTTTGACTCTTTGCATAAAAGTAAATACATAAAAGTAAAGGATAGGCCCTTAGTAGAGGGAAGCAGAGGTTGCCATGCGCTTATTTGTGCATGCTCAATCCCTTAGTGCAAGAGAACGTCAGATTGTATTGCCCCTTAAGATGACAACCTTTATTATGCAGTCTGTCGCTTTTATTCTTTGTCATCCAAGTTCGTACAACGCTCAATTTTCTCTTACACTAAATGATCTCACATATTTAGAAACAATTTTTATTGCCTTTTTGCACCGATGACAACTTACTTGAAAAGATTTGGGTTTAAGGGTTTTTGGGTGCACAAGTAGTATCTCTACTTAGTGCGAAATTTTTGGCTAGCAAAGATAGGGGCAAGCACCACATGTTGAAGGATCTATGACAATATGACTTCTATGTGAATATAAACAAACATAAACCATTAAGTTGTCTTCCTTGTCCAACATCAACAATTTTGGCATATAATATTTTGACGAGGGCTCACAATCACAAAAGATTTCTAGGATAATATATTTATATGTGAATCTTCTCTTCCCTTATTAATTCTTTCATGAGTTGCATCATTGACTAATGCTATGTTTGTCAATCTCTAATAAAATTTCCTACTTATACTTTTCCTTATGTGGTGCCATCACCTACCATAGGATTAGTATATAATCTTACTTATTTATTTCCTTTCTTTTTCTTTTTATTTCTTTATTTCTTATTTCTTTTCTTTATTTGCAACATGAAATTAAAGAAAGCAAAAACTCAAACTAAACTTTATTATATAACTTGCACATGATTACAATGATAGATCACTAAGCAAACTCTCAAAGAGGAAAGTATCGAACTAAACTTTATTTCATCTAAAGCAAAAAGATCGAACTAAGATAAGTAAAAGCAAAAAGATACGATACCGGGGCACCTCCCCCAAGCTTGGCGGAAGCCAAGGGGAGTGCCCATACCCGATACTCAGTTCTCCTTTGGTGGTGAAGAAGATGGTGGTAGTGATGAAGAAGAAGCCTTGTCCTCAGATTTCCATGGCAGTGGTCCACCATCATAAGAGGAAGAGTGAGTCTCACGGGTCCTGCAACTAGCAGCCAAACTCATACCTTTAAACCTCGCCTCATATTCAAAGACTTGGTTCTGGAGGTCATAGATTTGGCTTTGAAGGAAGTTGAATTGCTCGTTGAAGGTGAAGACGATGTCCTTCATGGGCTTGCCATCCACCTTGAGATCACGGGAGAGGTCCGTGATCATGAGGTGATTGGCATGGAGTCCACGCTCCACCATCCCCTTGCACCGGAAGACATCTTGCTCCAAAGCTTCAAGCCTAGCCTCCACGGTTCCCGTCCCCTTGGGGCAAGGCACATTACGAAGGTGAAGCACCCCCTCATGCATCTCAATGACCCGAGGGTGTTGCACCACCTCCCGTAAATATGGGTTGATGACGTTCTTGAAGAACTTGTCCTTGGAGGAGCTTGAAGCAGCCATGGTAGATGGGATCTAACAGAAAACAACAAGGAAAAAGAGAACAGAGGATTTTCTCCGTGATACGGTGGTTAACAGGTTCGGGAAGTATATAGAGATTTTTTTATCTTGGAGGACAAGTACATGGAAGAAAAACGGACTACGGAAGGTGTCCCAGGTGGGCACAACCCACCTGGGCGCGCCAGGCCCACCAGGGGACGCTTCCTAGAAGTTTCTTTATTTCCAAAATTCTAAAATATTCCAAAGAAAAAAAATATTTTTGCGGATTTTTCGGAGTTCGTTTACTTCCGTATCACGTACCTCCTTATTTTGGCGATTCTGGAGTGTTCCGGAAGGACTCTTTTATGTGCTCTTCCGGTGTCAAAGGTTGGATAATATTACTTTCAATATTAATAGGCGTACCTAAGATATAATGCTTTATTCGTTGCCCATTGACAACCTTCGGGTTAGTACCTTCGGAATTATTTATTTTGATGGCTCCGGACCGGTAAACCTCCTCGATGACATATGGGCATTCCCATTTCGAGAGGAGCTTTCCTGCAAAAAATCTAAAACGAGAGTTGTACAAAAGAACATATTCTCCGACTTTAAACTCACACTTTTGGATTCTTTTGTCATGCCATCTTTTAACTTTTACTTTGAATAACTTTGCATTTTCATAAGCTTGGGTTCTCCATTCATCTAATGAGCTAATATCAAATAACCTCTTTTCACCAGCAAGTTTGAAATCATAATTGAGTTTTTTAACTGCCCAATATGCTTTATGTTCTAACTCAAGAGGCAAATGACAAGCTTTTCCATAAAACATTTTATAAGGAGACATACCCATAGGATTTTTATATGCTGTTCTATAAGCCCAAAGTGCATCATCTAATTTCTTAGACCAATTCTTTTTGGACCTATTGACAGTCTTTTGCAAAATTAACTTTATTTCTCTATTGCTCAGTTCAACTTGACCACTAGACTGAGGATGATAGGGTGACGCAATTCTATGGTTAACATCATACTTAGCAAGCATTTTACGGAAAGCACCATGAATAAAGTGTGAACCACCATCAGTCATTAAATATCTAGGGACTCCAAACCTTGGGAAAATGACTTCCTTAAGCATTTTAAGAGAGGTGTTGTGATCAACACTACTGGTTGGAATAGCTTCTAACCATACAGCAACCAAAATATGTGTATACCCATTAGAGGAAGGAAAAGGTCCCATGTAATCAAATCCCCAAACATCAAATGGTTCAACAGCAAGTGAATAATTCATAGGCATTTCTTAACGCTTATTGATATTACCTATTCTTTGACATTCATCGCAAGATGAGACAAACTTACGGGCATCCTTGAAGAGGGTAGGCCAATAAAATCCAGATTGCAATACCTTGAGAGCAGTTCTATCTCCAGCATGATGCCCTCCATAAGCCTCGGTGTGACATTTCCGTAGGATTTGTCCCTGTTCATGCTCAGGTACACAACGTCTAATAATACCATCTACTCCTTCTTTATAAAGATGTGGGTCATCCCAAAAGTAATGTCTTAAATCATAGAAGATTTTTTTCTTTTATTGGTATGTAAAGCTAGGTGGTAATATTTAGCAACAATGTAATTAGCATAGTCAGCATACCAAGGAGTACTATTAGCAACATTTATTGCAGCTAACTGCTCATCAGGAAAACTATCATCAATAGGTAGTGGGTCATCAAGCACATTTTCAAGCCTAGACAAGTTATCAGCTACGGGGTTCTCAGCTCCTTTTCTATCAGTGATATGTAAATCAAATTCTTGTAACAAGAGAACCCAACGAATAAGTCTAGGTTTAGCATCTTTCTTTTCCATAAGATATTTAATAGCAGCATGGTCTGTGTGAACAGTTACTTTGGAATCAACAATATAAGGTCTAAATTTATCACAAGCAAACACCACTGCTAAGAATTCTTTTTCAGTAGTAGCATAATTTCTTTGAGCACTGTCTAGAGTTTTACTAGCATAATGAATAACATTCAATTTCTTATCAACTCTTTGTCCTAGAACAGCACCAACAGCATAATCACTAGCATCACACATAATTTCAAAAGGCAAGTTCCAATCAGGTGGTTGAACAATAGGTGCAGAAATTAAGGCTTTCTTGAGTGTTTCAAAGGCTTCAAGACAATCATCATCAAAAACAAAAGGAATATCCTTTTGCAAAAGATTAGTAAGAGGCCTAGAAATTTTAGAAAAGTCTTTGATAAATCTACTATAGAAACCAGCATGACCGAGGAAACTACGAATACCTTTGATGTCCTTAGGACATGGCATTTTCTCAATTGCATCAACCTTAGCTTGGTCCACTTCAATACCTCTTTCAGAAATTTTATGACCCAAGACAATGCCTTCATTAACCATAAAGTGGCACTTCTCCCAATTCAAGACAAGATTTGTTTGTTCACATCTCTGCAAAACTTGCTCAAGATTGCTTAAACAGTCATCAAAAGACTTCCCATAAACAGAAAAGTCATCCATGAAAACCTCAACAATCTTTTCACAAAAGTCAGAGAATATAGTCATCATGCATCTTTGAAAGGTAGCAGGTGCATTACATAAACCAAAAGGCATACGTCTATAAGCATAGGTTCCAAAAGGACAAGTAAAAGTGGTCTTTTCTTGATCAGGTTGAGAAACAGGTATTTGTGAAAAGCCAGAATATCCATCAAGGAAGCAAAAGTGTGTGTGCTTAGATAATCTTTCAAGCATTTGATCAATAAAAGGCAAAGGGTAATGATCTTTTCTAGTTGCTTTATTTAATTTTCTAAAATCAATTACCATTCTATAGCCTGTAACAATTCTTTGTGGAATAAGTTCATTCTTATCATTAGGAACAACAGTAATACCTCCTTTCTTAGGGACACAATGAACAGGACTTACCCATCTACTATCAGCTATAGGATAGATTATACCTGCTTCCAGAAGTTTTAATATTTCCGTTCTTACCACCTCTTTCATCTTCGGATTTAACCGACGTTGGTGATCAACAACTGGTTTAGCATCAGGTTCCATATTAATTTTGTGCTGACATAGAGTGGGACTAATGCCCTTTAAATCATCAAGAGTATATCCAATAGCAGCTCGGTGCTTCCTTAGAACTTTCAATAATCTTTCTTCTTCATGTTCTGAAAGGTTAGCACTGATAATAACATGATATATTTCTTTTCATCAAGATAAGCATATTTCAAAGTGTCTGGCAATTGTTTTAATTCAAACACAGGATCACCTTTAGGTGGAGGAGGACCTCCTAGAGTTTCAATAGGCAAATTGTGTTTAAGCAGAGGACGTTGTTCAAAGAAAATCTTATCTATTTCATTTCTTTCATGCATATGTAAATCATTTTCATGGTCTAGCAAATATTGTTCTAAAGGATCAGTAGGTGGCACAACAATAGAAGCAAGACCAATTAATTCATCCTTACTAGGCAATTCTTTTTCATGAAGATTTCTACTAAACTTGGAAAAATTAAACTCATGAGACTCATCACCAAAGCTAACACCAACAGTTTGTTTCTTACAATCTATCTTAGCATTAACTGTGTTCAAGAAAGGTCTACCAAAGATAATGGGACAGAAGTCATCTTGTGGGGAACCAAGAACAAGAAAATCAGTAGGGTATTTTATTTTCCCACACAAGACTTCAACATCTCTAATAATCCCACAAGGTGATATGGTGTCTCTATTGGCAAGTTTAATAGTAACATCTATGTCTTCTATCTCTGCAGGTGCTATGTCTTTCTTAATTTCTTGATATAAAGTGTAAGGAATAGCACTCACACTAGCACCCATGTCACATAAACCATGATAACAGTGATCTCCTATTTTAACTGAAATGACAGGCATGCCAACAACTGGTCTATGTTTATCCCTTTTATCGGGTTTAGCAATTCTAGCAGCTTCTGCACAGAAGTAAATAACATGCCCATCTATATCTTCTTCCAAGAGATCTTTAACCATAGCAACATTAGGTTCTACTCTAATTTGTTCATCTGGTTTAGGTGTTCTAACATAGCTTTTGTTAACCACAGTTGAAACTTTAGCATGTTCCTTTATCCTAACAGGAAAAGGGGGTTTCTCAATATAAGCAGTAGGAACAACTGGATCAACATTATAGAGTATAGTTTCTTCTTTAACTGGTACCGGTTCTTTAATTTCTTCTTTAATAGGTGGGTGATATTTAAACCACTTCTCTTTAGGGAGTTCAACATGAGTAGCAAATGATTCACAAAAGGAGGCTACTATCTCAGAGTCAAGTCCATATTTAGTGCTAAACTTTTGAAAAGCATCGGTATCCATAAAATATTTAACACAATCATACTTAAGCTTTATACCTGACTCTTTACCTTCGTCGAGTTCCCAATCTTCAGAGTTGCGTTTAATTCTTTCCAAAAGATCCCACCGGAATTCAATAGTCTTCTTCATAAAAGAACCAGCACAAGAAGTATCAAGCATGGTTTGATCATTACGAGAAAGCCGAGCATAAAAATTCTGGATAATAATTTCTCTTGAGAGCTCATGATTGGGGCATGAATATAACATTGACTTAAGCCTCCCCCAAGCTAGAGCGATACTTTCTCCTTCACGAGGCCAAAAATTATATATATAATTCCGATCACGATGAACTAGATGCATAGGATAATTTTTTTGGTGGAACTCCAATTTCAAACGATTCCAATTCCATGATCCAATATCATCGCATAGCCTATACCATGCCAATGCTTTTCCCTTCAAAGATAAAGGGAAAACCTTTTTCATCACCTCATCTCCTGGGTAAACCTGCAAGCTTAAACAATCCACAAATTTGTTCTACATATATCAAGTGCATATCAGGATGTTCTGTTCCATCTCCCGCATAAGGATTAGCTAGCAGTTGTTCTATCATACCCGAAGGAATTTCATATTCAATATTTTTAGTAGGTGCAGTAGGTTGAGGGATAGCTAATTGTGGTTCCGGACGAGGTGAAAATATCCCGAACAAACCCCTCAAAGGATTGTTTTCCATAGTAACAAGTGACAATAAATTTCAGCACACTATATAAATGTTTCCTTACCGAATTCCACTTACCAAAGGCGCTTCACTCCCCGGCAATGGCGCCAGAAAATAGCCTTGATGACCCACAAGTATAGGGGATCAATTGTAGCTCTTTTTCGACAAGTAAGAGTGTCGAACCCAACGAGGAGCAGAAGGAAATGACAAGTAGTTTTCAGTAAGGTAATGTCTGCAAGTGCTGAATTTGTAAGTAGCGAGTAGTTTGATAGCAAGATAATTTGTAACAAGCAAGTAACGATAATAGTAACAAGTATGCAGCAAGGTAGCCCAATCCTTTTGAGGCAAAGGACAAGCCAAAACGGTCTCTTATGATAAGCAAAGTGTTCTTGAGGGTACACGGGAATTTCATCTAGTCACTTTCATCATGTTGGTTTGATTTGTGTTCGCTACTTTGATAATTTGATATGTGGGTGGACCGGTGATTAGGTGTTGTTCTTACTTGAACAAACCTCCTACTTATGATTAACCCTCCCGCAAGCATCCGCAACTATGAGAAAAGTATTAAGAATAAATTCTAACCATAGCATTAAACTTTTGGGTCCAATCGGTCCCTTACGGAATAACGCATAAACTGGGGTTTAAGCTTCTGTCACTCTCGCAACCCACCATCTAATTGCTACTCCGCAATGCATTCCCTTAGGCCCAAATATGGTGAAGTGTCATGTAGTCGATGTTCACATGACACCACTAAGGGAATCACAACATACATACTATCAAAATATCGAACACATATCAAGTTCACATGATTACTTGCAACATGATTTATCCCGTGACCTCAAGAACAAAAGTAACTACTCACAAATAATAAACATGCTCATGATCAGAGGAGTATTAATTAGCAACATGGATCTGAACATATAATCTTCCACCAAATAAACCATATAGTAATCAACTACAAGATGTAATCAACACTACAAGTCACCCCCTAGCACCAATCTATAGTTCCGGTAACAAGACTGAATACAAGAGATGAACTAGGGTTTGAGATGAGATGGTGCTATTGAAGATGTTGATGGATATTGCCCTCCCCAAGATGGGAGAGTTGTCGGTGATGATGATGACGATGATTTCCCCCTCCGGGAGGGAAGTTCCCCCGGCCAAATCGCTCCGCCGGAGGGCAAAAGTGCTCCTGCCCAAGTTCCGCCTCGAGACGGCGGCGCTCCGTCCCGAAAGCCTTCTCCTTATTTTTGCTAGGTCAAAATGACTTATGTACCAGAAGATGGGCACCGAGGTGGGCCGAGGAGGCACTACAAAAAAAAGACACATCTGTGACATTTTGGGCCGAACGAATTTTTTTCTGTCATACTTATGACACTTCTATGACGATAATTGTGACAAAACCCGGTATCATCATAGATGTGGTGGGGTCATACTTCTATTACAAAAAATCATGACAGAAAATGGGCTTTTCGTCCTGGGCGGGCCGGAGACGCAGCTGCATGACATTCTTTGGGCCGTCCATGATGGAAAAACCGTGGTAGAAGCGAGGGCGAGGAAAATATCGGGGTGTTCCCGGTTACGGTGGGTGGTCGGGGCCGAGCGATGCACGTTTCTCTCGTACACGCAGGCGCGTGAGTGCGAGGCATTGGGCTCTAACTGAACCCGAGCGAGGCGTTGGGCTCTAACTGAACCCGAGCGATTGCACTGCAGGCTACGCGTTACTGAACCCGAGCGATCGATCGATGGCTGTTAACTGAACCCGATCGAGCGATTCCTTCGCTACTGCTACTAACTGAAGCCGATCGATGTTGCCTCTGGATGAACAGTGAGCGTTGCTGGGGGGTTTGGATGAACAGTTCCCGGTGGGGGTGGATGAACAGGACCCCGTGGTGTTGCCTCTGGATGAACAGGACCCCGATCGATCGAGCCGGTTGGGGTTGGATGAACAGGACCCCGTCGAGGGCTGGATGAACAGGACCACCCCGTGGAGGGCATGATGAATAGTAGATGGTGGAGGGCTGGATGAACAGTAGCCCGTGGAGGGGTGGTTGAACAGGAGCCCGTGGAGAGGGCTGGTTGAACAGTAGCCGGTGGAGTAGCGCGCGGTGGAGGCTCGATGAACAGGAGCCCGTGGATGAACAGTCGCAGGTGGAGGCTGGAGGAGGTCGACGGTGGATGAACAGTAGCCCGTGGAGGCTGGAGGGGGTCGACGGTGGAGATGAACAGTATCTCGTGGAGTCCCGTTTTGCGGTACGCCACACCCCTCCCGATGAACAGGACCCCCGTTTCGACCGTAGCGCTCCAACACAAGTTCGTTTCCTCCGTTTTGCGGTACGCCACACCCCTCCCGATCAACAGGACCCCCGTTTCGACCGTAGGAGGTCCGTTTCCTCCGTTTTGCGGTACGCCAGACCCCTCCCGATGAACAGGATCCCGTTTCGAACGTGGCCGGTCGAACACAAGGCCGTTTCCTCCGTTCTGCGGTACGCCAGGCCTCGTTTCCATCGGTTGTTCCATCCAAGCCCTCCCGATGAACACGACGACGCATTCCGTTCCGACCCAGCCGGTTGGCTCCCCATGAACACGACGACAACGCTGTTTCTCCGTTCTGACCCAGCCATGTACACGAGCCCTGACCGTACGTACGCGCGAGTAGGCGTTCGAGACCCCGCCCGTATGTACGTACGTGGCCGTATTTACTTTCTTGCACCTTGGCCGCTGTACGTACGTGTACATGCTACGTGCGCGCCTCTACTACGACACGTGCGCGCCTCTACATCGACCAGTATGTACGTACACGTTCGCGACCAGAATGACAACGCTACGTACGCTTCGACCAGGTAGGTCCCGACTGTCGGGCACTTCCTTGCGTGCGAAGATGTAGCTGGTGGGTCCCCGCAGTCAAGGGGCGAATCATTTTTTTGCCCGGATGCACTTCCTTGCGTGTGAAGATGTAGCCGGTGGGTCCCAGCAGTTAGGGGGAACATTTTTTTCACGAAATATGGTGGCCCGTCCGGTGGGTCCCCGATGTCAGGTGGAGGAATAATTATTTTGCATGTAATAAGGGGGCACTTCCTTGCTGCGGCCGTGGACCCAGCTGTCAGGCTCTCCACATACAGTACTCTTCCGATGGAAGTCATTCCTTGACCACGTTGACCACGCCGTGCCGAGAGCACCAGGGCGGTGGACGACGGCGAGGCCTAGGATTGGGACGACGCGGAGCCGAGGAAGACGCGGCAGTGGAAGCCCATGCGGAGAGGAGTACGAGGGTTCACTGGTTCGGCTGCGGTGTGAGGCTGCCGTCGCCACAGGGCCTGACCAGCGGTGGGAATAGTAGGGGGCGATGAGGCCTCCGCGGCAGCACAGCCGGCCATGGGAGGCAGGAGCATGCGACACGACCGGCGCTGCTTTGGGCGGCTGGAGCAAGAAGACCAGAGGTTGAAGAAGCACTACGGCCGTTGGATGGACATCGTACGGTCACTGGAGCTAGAATCGTTCATATTGACTAAGTTGACAAAGCACTCCGTCCCCGTCAACTTAGTAGGCCCACAAGTCAGCCACCCACCAAGGTGGGTCCCAACTAGCAGGGGGAGTATTCATTTTTTTGTGCGTAATAAGGAGGCACCTCCGGTGGGTCCGAGCTGACAGCGGGGGGAACGTTCTTTTCGCGAAATACGTTGGCCCGTCCGGTGGGTCCCAGCAGTCAGGGGGAAATGTTTTTTCCAAATATGGTGGCCCGTCCGGTGGGTCCCTGCTGTCAGGTGGAGGAATAATTATTTCCGCGTAATAAGGAGGCACTTCCTTGCGGCTGCCGTGGACCCAGCTGTCAGCCTCTCCACATACAGTACTCTTCCGATGGAAGTCGTTCCTTGACCACGTTGACCACGCCGCGCCAAGAGCACCAGGGCGGTGGACGACGGCGAGGCCTAGGAAGGGGACGACGCAGAGCCGGGGAAGACGCGGCAGTGGATGCCCACGCGGAGAGGAGTACGAGGGTTCACTGGTTCGCTGCAGTGTGAGGCTGTGGTGGGTTAGTAGAGGGATGGCCTGGCCAGCGGTGGGAGTAGTAGGGGGCGGTGAGGCCTCCGCCGCATCGCAGCCGGCCACGGGAGGCAGGAGCACGAGGCACGACCGGCGCTGGTTTGGGCGGCTGGAGCAAGAAGACCAGAGGTTGAAGAAGCACTACGGCCGTTGGATGGACATCGTACGGTCACTGGAGCTAGAATCGTGCATATTGACTAAGTTGACAAAGCCCTCCGTCCCCGTCAACTTAGTAGGCCCACAAGTCAGCCTGCCACTATACTGGGTCCCAGCTAGCAGGGGGAGTATTCATTTTTTTGTGCGTAATAAGGAGGCACTTCCTTGCGTGCGAAGATATAGCTGGTGGGTCCAAGCTGTCAGCGGCGGTAACATTTTTTTCGCGAAATACAGAGGCCCTTTCGGTGGGTCCCAGATGTCAGGTGGAGGAATCATTATTTTGCGCGTAATAAGGAGGCATTTCCTTGCGTGCGGCCGTGGACCCAGCTGTCAGCCTCTCCACGTACAGTCCACTTCAGATGCATGTCGGTCGTTGACCACGTTGACCAGGCCGCGCCGAGAGCACCAGGGCGGTGGACGACGGCGAGGCCTAGGAAGGGAACGACACGGAGGCAGGGAAGACTCGGCAGTTGTTTCCCACGCGGAGGGGAGTACGACTGTACGAGGGTTTACTGGTTCGTCTGCCGTCGCCGGAGAATAACAGCAGGTGTGGGTGAGTAGAGGGATGGCTAGGCCAGCGATGGGAGTACGGTGGGGCGGTGAGGCCTGCGCGGCAGCACAGCCGGCCGCGGGGAGGAGAGAGCAGGCAGTCCCGCCGGCGCTTGTTTGAGCGGCTGGAGCAGGAAGAGCAGAGATTGAAGAAGCACGACGGCCGTTGGATGGACATCCAACAGTCACTGCTTGTGCGTCAACCTTTTTTAGGAAAGCCTCAAATCTGTGGAAAACATCATACAACCCATCTGCCATTATTTCTAATAATTTACAGCCCATTTGCTAATTCTTAAGGTTTTTTTGGAGCCCATATTCTTTTTGTTAGCATTACAGCCCATATTGTGGCCACGGTTAAAAAATTATACGAAATTTTGCATATTTCGGTGCGGTCCGAACTGTTTTTAATCCCGAAATTTCGAGTCACATTCAAACTGATTTTAAAAATAAATGTATATCAATATAAAATCCAACAAATTGTCCACGCATAAAAATCAATGCAATTTAAAATCTCGAAATGAAAAAAAGAAATTTGAAACTAATTGCCGGTTTGATGTGTTTTAAAAATGTACAGCCCATTTCTCATTACTGATAGGCCATTTTCTCGGCCAGCCGAATGAAGCTCTCCTCGTCTTGAAAGATTTGCAGCCCAACAGGCCTGACAAAGCGACTTACTTGGCAAATCACAAAAAAACTGGGCTGTGGCCGTGGACCAGCTGCGGCCGTGGACCCAGCTGTCAGCCTCTCCACGTACAGTACTCTTCCGATGGAAGTCGGTCGTTGACCACATTGACCACGCCGCGCCGAGAGCACCAAGGCGGTGGACGACGGCGAGGCCTAGGAAGGGGACGACGCGGAGCCGGGGAAGACGCGGCAGTGGATGCCCACGCGGAGAGGAGTACGAGGGTTCACTGGTTCGGCTGCGGTGTGAGGCTGCCGTCGCCGCAGAATAACAGGGGGTGTGGGTGAGTAGAGGGATGGCCTGGCCAGCGGTGGGAGTAGTAGGGGCGGTGAGGCCTCCGCGGCATCACAGCCGGCCACGGGAGGCAGGAGCACGCGGCACGACCGGCGCTGGTTTGGGCGGCTGGAGCAAGAAGACCAGAGGTTGAAGAAGCACTACTGCCGTTGGATGAACATCGTACGGTAACTGGAGCTAGAATCGTTCATATTGACTAAGTTGACAAAGCCCTCCATCCCCGTCAACTTGGTAGGCCCACAAGTCAGCCTCCCACGATGCTGGGTTCCAGCTGGCAGGGGGAGTATTCATTTTTTTGTGCGTGATAAGGAGGCACTTCCTTGCGTGCGAAGATAGCTTGTGGGTCTGACCTGTCAGCGGGGGCACGTTTTTTTCGCGAAATACAGAGGCCCTTCCGGTGGGTCCCAGATGTCAGGTGGAGGAATCAAAGACTTGAGAAGGCGTACAGAACAAGCTAGTGTACCAGTAAAGAGACGTTGCTGAGTTTTAGAAAAAAGAGAGACGTGCTCCTGTAGCTGGTTCGAATCCAAACCTAGACTATGACTATATATGGTGCTATGCTACTCTGCAAGTAATGAAACTGACATATCCAACGTTCGCTTCTCCTCTTCTCTACTTACTCTGCCTAGCATCAGAAGCTCTGGCCGCAGCAACCATGTCCGCTGGCTGCTCGTCCACCTGCTCTTCAGCAGGCAACAACCAAATATGCGCCAAGTCGCCACCCGTACCATCGCCTGTGGGTCTCATCACACCCCCGCCGGCACGCGCACCGCAGCCGGTTGCTCATCGCAACCCGCTGCCGTTGGTGTGGTGCCACTGCTGCAAATCACGCAGAGTCATCCGTCGCGTCTCAACCACAATCCTCAACCCTGGCCGAGTCTTCTACAAATGCCCGAATCATGGGGTAATAATATGTTTAAGTGTTGTTCTGCTGCTTTCAGTTGCTGATTTTTTAATAGTTTGGTTGATGATCTTCCAATTTGATTCGTGCAGAAAGGAAGATTCGTGTGATTTGTATTTCTGGGAAGTTGCTGATGTGGGGGAGTGCAACTACGCTGATTATTTGGTTAGCCGAGGAATCCCAATACCAGCAGGTTGGGGTGTTGGACAAGTAACTGAAGGAACGGCAGAAGAGGAAGATGCAGAGCAGAAGGTTAAAGATGCAGTTCCTCTGATCATGGCCAAGCAACAGCTGCTGAACGGCCTTGACAGCAATGAGGAGATGAAAGAGCTTGTGAAGATAATGGGCAAAATCGATGTGCTCTGTAGGATGATTGTCTCTTTATTTGCAGTGTATGTAGCACTCGTGATGTATTCAGTGGCTATGACATGAGCACTTTGCTGAAACTAGTAATGAATGAAACCTGTGTAGCAGGCTGGGCGTAGTGTTGTGAACATCTAATGATTTCTATTAACGGAAATCAGGGGGTATCCCCTTTTGCTCATAAATAAATAAATAGCAGAGGCCCTTTTGGTAATAAATAAATAAATTAGCAGAGGACCTGTCGGGTCAGCTTTGTTCTCATTCGAAGACGTCGAGCAAATTGCAGTCCAACAGCAAACTATGTCATCAAATTCAAGTTTCACAGCCAAATATGAGTACAACTAAACAACAATGTCATCATGTTTTAGTCGTCATACAATCACCAAACACAAATCAGCATACATAACAAGTGATGTTCTCACAGGAAAATACTAAACAACATGTTCATCAGGTTTCAGTTGTCATAGCAAACACAATTTCACATAGTAGATAAAAAACGTCTTCTGACAGGCAAATACGACAAAAGCAATGTAATCATCATCCGCAGCAGCAGCGTCAACATCTTCGCCATGTGTATCAGTCTGAATCGTAATTCCCCATGGTGTCATCTTCTTCTTCGTCCTCAACGTCCTCGAACGTTGGCTTCTTCTTGATCAACTCTTGTATGTCCACAGCACGACAGGCAATCTTTTCGCCGGCGTCATTGACGTGATGGTTCTCAAAGATATTAGGAACATCTGTGTTATCTTGTACATCAGGAGCAGTGTAAGCATCATCTTGTTGTGCAACTTCATTAAACGAATTCCTCTGCTCAAACCTTTGCACTACTCTCCAGTCATCGCTACGTGCAAATGTGTCTTCCAAGAAAAATATCTGTGTTGCTTGATTTGCCAAAATAAAAGGCTCGTTGGTCTGGTACGCCGCCTTGACATTGATGGATTTGAAATAATCATCAGCTCTGGGTTTTGCGATCCTGGAAAACAGGTTATACCAACGACAGCACAACAGAACCACACACCGATGATCCTCGAAACTGGAGATATACTGCAACTGAACAATGTCTGTTATGTTAGCATACATTTCAGTTGTCTCTTTGTCATACGTATCCGTGCTCATGATGGCACTGTTTTGTGTCTTCCTGCCTTCGTCTCGTGCAAGGGTGTTGTAGCGCACATCTCCAACAACGCAAGATTCATAATGTCTTACCCGAGTATCAGGACCCATTGCTAGTGAGTAAAGGGCATCATCAACTGCCTGCCCATCCTCCCGCATCTTCTTAACCTATGGTTAGAAAATAGACAAGCTGATCATCTTATGTACTCAATATATTAAAAAAACTGACAGTGCAATTCAAAAGCTTACATGGCTCTTGAACCATTTCGCAAATCCTGCCATAACCAGTTTGTCAATGTTTCTTGGATTTTGCGGCAGTAACTCCTTTTTGTAGATGCTGCACAACATAGTGATCGCGTCAAACATCTAAATATATAAGAATGTGCTGCAAGTTTAGTAGATTACGATGTATAAGCTGCAGTACTTAGCACTTACTTGATATAAGGTAGTATCTCAGGACAGTTATTCAACACATACCAAACCATTTTGTCCAAATCTTTAGGTTTGTCCTCTTGTCGACTCTTCCCTGTAACTCGAACAGAATAATCGAAAACATTGAGCCCGGGATTGTCTTCATCCACGTCTTTGCTAAGCTGATCAGCTGTTTCAATGTATTTTGAGCAGAATGTCAACGCTTCTGTAGCAATGTAGGCCTCTGCAATGGAACCCTCGGGTCTAGCTCTGTTCCTAACATAGCCCTTGAAAGTGCCTAGCCGCCTTTCAATAGGGTACATCCAGCCATACTGTACTGGACCTCTAAGTAGTGCCTCATCAGGTAGATGAACAGCCAAATGCACCATCACATCAAAGAAGGCTGGAGGATATATCTTCTCAAGGTCGCATAGGATAGTTGGTATCTTGTCTCTAAGACGCTCCAAAGCATCTATCCTGATATTTCTACTGCAGAGTTCCCTGAAGAATTGTCCCAACTCTGCAACTGCTCTGTATAAGTCAGGGCGGCCCAATCCTCTAAGGATAACAGGTAAAACCCTTTGAAGTAGGACGTGGCAGTCATGAGTTTTCAACCCTTGTACCTTGTTTCCATCTGCACTGACTCTCCTTTCAGGGTTGGAAGCAAATCCATGTGGGAATCTCACACGTGACAGGACCTCGCAGAATTCTTTTCTTTTTACCTTGTCCAAGACGTACACAGCTGGTGCCATATCCCGTGGTTTACCTTCATCTTGCACCTGCAAATCCTGTCTGATACCCAGGTGTGTCAAATCAATCCTAGATTTTAAGGTATCTTTCGTCTTGCCTTCAATATTAAGAAGTGTGCCGATAATGCTGTCACATATATTTTTCTCGATGTGCATCACATCAAGATTATGCCGCAGATCCAAATCTTTCCAATACTCCAAGTCCCACAAAGTGGACCTGCGGGTAAACAATAATCTCTCTTCTGCCCTGCCACGCTTCCTTTTCCCGCTACCATTATCAGGATGGTTTCCTGGTGTAATATGCCTGACCTTCTCTAATTCCACTTGCAACTCATCGGCGGTGAGCCTCTTTGGCGCATCACGGTTTTCATGCTTTGCATTGAACACATGTCTTCGGTATTTTCTAGGATGCGGCTTGTCCTTGGCAAGGAAACGGCGGTGTCCAATGTAACAGATCTTGCTAAGTATTGCGTATGACAGCGGATTCCTGTCACAGCGAACACATGCATTGTAACCATGTGTCGTTCGCCCTGACATAGTGCCCAAAGCCGGATAATCATGGATGCACCAAATTATAACAGCACGCAGAAAGAAATCAGCTGGTGGGCTGCTATATAGGTCTCGAGTGAGAACACCCCTCCATAGCTGTTGAAGTTCCTCCACAAGAGGCTCCATGAACAAATCAAAATCCTTTCCAGGACTTTTTGGACCTGGGATGAGCAAGGCCATCATGTAGTTTGATTCTTTGGTGCAGACATTTGGAGGCATGTTGTAAGGGATAACAAGCACTGGCCACATGCTATATGTGGCGCTCTGGTGGCCAAATGGGTTAAATCCATCTGAAGCTAAGCCAAGTCTAATGTTTCTCGGGTCAGCAGCAAACTTTTCGTGCTTCTGATTGAAGCTTTTCCACTCACTACCATGTGATGGATGGCTCATTACATTCTGATCTCTGTACTCCTGGTTCCTAGAATGCCACAGTACATCCTCTCTTGTTTCAGCATCATGAAACAACCTCTGCAATCTTGGTGTAATTGGAAAATGTCTCAGAACATTATGAGGAATCCTCTTCACAGCATCGCCATCTTTCCATCTTGATGATTTGCATTTCGGGCATTCACTTAAGTTGGCATAATCCTTCCGGAACAGAACACAATTATTCTTACAAACATGGATCATATCATATCCAATTCCAACTGCACGAAGGAAATTCTTCATTTTACTGTAGGTGTGTGGCAGCTCAGACGCATCTGGGAAAGCTTTGCGGAAAGCAGCCAACATCGCATCGAATGATTTGTTGGTCATCCGCTCAGATGTCTTCACCTGAAGAAAGGTGACCATAGCTGAGAATACTGACAACTTATTTCCTGGGGTGACAGCCACGTTGCATTGTTCCAACATGCGGGCCCACCGTTTTTCTTCTGCAGGTGAAAGTTCACGGAATGCACGAGCATTTCGTAGCATTGTTTCAATGTTGGTCAAACTCACTGGCTCCGCCACCACCTCCTCCTCCTCCTCTTCCACCTGAGCATCAGGCAGATCAAGATGGTGATCTGCTGCTTCCACGTAGTCAATAACATTGACGTTCACAGCTTCACCATGATGAACCCACCTAGTATATGTGACCGACATCCCATACAAGTGTAGATGATTTTGCACAGTTGACTGGGGTCTTGTAACTGAATTCATACAACTGCTACACGGGCAGAGCACATCTGATTTCGGACCACCGTACTCAGCTCTGATAAAGTTCATGAAGTTTTCAACCCCCTCGACATATGCAGCGGAGAATCTTCGAGCAGAAGTTATCCAAGTCCTGTCCATCTGTTAGACATACAAATTAGTTCTTCTACTAGATATTACAGGAAAAACATATATGCTTTTTTATGAAGTCCAGAAGAAAATACCTAGGTCGATGTCTAAAGCTATGGCAAGATATTTGGACGAGCAGATCTAAGTAACGAAATATATGTAAAGCTAATTCAGCAAACAGATTTGAGTGCTAAATTATGGCAGGCTGTTTCAGCAGTCAATGAGGCCGAGCACACAGCCATCGAACTATCGAAGGCCATCGCAGCAACAAAGATCGAGTATAAAACGGTGTAGAGCTATTTCACCTAACAGATTGGCTACTAGACCATGGCAATCTACGTCACAATAAATATATGGCAGGATATTTTAGCAACTAATCGGCCTTGGCATGCCATCTCAGCTAAGCAGATTGAGTGCAGAATAGGGCAAGGAAGCTTCTTAAGCAGAGCATATTGACTGTAAACTACTTCGGCAAACAGTGAGATTAACAGCGTCTATCAGCTAACATTCAGCGCTACACCGACATGCACGGGGCCTCAGTCTAGAATGCGCGTACCGTGGGAGAAGCTGACCGCCATGCGTCTCCACACGAACGTCGCCAGCGGTGGCGGCGCTGACCGCCGTGCGCCTCCACAAGAACGTCGCCAGTAGTGGCGGCGCGGTTAGAGGACGACAGTCTACGAGAGCGTACTATGGGAGCGAGAGGATCACCATGCGTCCCCTCGACGAACCGCGGCGCCGACGTATCGGCGTGGCGGGGAGGGCGGCTTTGGCGGAGCGAATGGAGTGGAGGGGGACGGGGGAAGGGGGGTTTGGGGAATATTATTGGCTAGTTGGTCGAAGGGCGGTTGAATCTAGGATTTGGGGGGAATTTTTGGGTGGGTGGGGGGGGGGGAGGATTTTCGCGCGGTGGGCGGGGGGAGTTTGGCGCATGGTCAGTTTCTCCAAGTGCAGTCCCACGTGTCAGTGAAGAGGCAAGCCGAAGTGCGTTCCATTTGCGTGAGCCGTGTGCAGGACTGAACGTGTGTGGGGTGCAATGCAACCGCGACAGGGGTGCTGTGAGTGTACCGCCTTTTTTCCTTTTAAACTAGGTGCTTCGCCCCCCTAAAAAAAAACTTGTTGCTTCGCGCGATCCATCGATACTACTACTAGTAATCCGGTAATCCCGACTAAAACGGCGCGGCCGGGTCTTTTCCCGCGCGATATGCTGGGAGGTTGGCTTAGGCTAGTCATAGTGGGAGTAACTTAGGTAGTAACATAGCGCACTTCAAGAAAAAATTGCTTATGTGGCAAGTAATTAATGAGAGGTGGTAACATAATATGTTACTGTAACATAGCGCTTCCCAAGACAAGATGAGTCTACTAGTTAATAAATGAAGCCATCTATGATACTACTATTATGTTATTTTGCATTATGAAGGTAGTAACTTAGACTAGTGTCATACATATGACACTAATCTAAGTTACTCCCCACTATGACCAGCCTTAGTTGGTTTTTTTAGGACGAGTAATGCTACACCTACGTAGTCCCAGTTACGTAATTAACATAATGTGAAACATGTGAGCTGTTGATTGTAGATTGGGGGGGGGGGAGGGGCCCACCACCATGAAAATTAGGGGAGGAGAGAGAGAGGCAATTTACGTTAACCCTTTCGTAGGTTCCCGTAGAGGTAGAAAAATGTGAAATGCGTGAATGTGTATTTGCAGATAAGGCCTTCCCTCGTTCATCATTTTCTCCCACAAGATCTTGATCTTCCGTGCAACGCACGGGCATATTGCTAGTACTCCTACAGTATACTATATTATTGTGAAAGTTCATATACACCGACCGAGATTAATGCAAACACGGCAGATTTCATTACATTTCGAACTTTTATAGGACAGAAAAATAAAAGAAACCCGACCCTAAACCTATTCTACGGCGGCGACCGACGTCCTCCATCTGCGATCTCCATGTACGGGGGCGGGGTTCAAGACCCGTGAAGTGAAGGTGCGGTCTCCGGCGAGGAAAAGTAGAACACGGGAGACGGACCGGCCAGTTGGCACACCATGCCCTGCCGCCTCCCATGCCCTACTCATCCTTGGAGGAGTCCCCGACCTCGGCGGTGCCGGACGTTGGACGGCGGCAAGTAGGACGCGTGGCTGACGGTGCTCCCGTCGTCGGCCGCCAGCGTGGCCACCGCTTGTGCGGCGACTTGAGTGAGGGTGGCGACCTCGAGCTCCATCCCCGAAGACAAGCTCTCCCGCAGAGCGTTCGCGCTTGCGGTCATGGCGGATGTGGTGCCAGGTAGGAGGACGATGCGCTATGGTGTGGAGGTTAGCTGGGTGTTGCCGCTTTAAGTAGCGCATTCCGGTGAGGCCAAGCGTCCTGGTGCGTCATTAAGTCTCCGGAGTTGGTTCCTCGGGCACCGAGCCTCTTAACGACGACATACGGACGGACGGCATGAATGCGGGCGCTGGCGCCGGCTGGGAACGCACCGCACAATGGTGCGAGGGACGAGGGTTTTTGGTGTGCCAGGGTAGTCAGCTGCGGTCGTGGCAACATTGGAGATGCCCTTTGCTCACATGCGATCGACGCATGTCATTGAAAAAGCAAGACGACCCGACATGGTCTCAGGTCCTGAGGATGCACTTGGCCGCGCTACACCACTCCGCGGACGCGTCCCGGCGCCCCGTGCATCCTCGACGAGCCAGGTGTTGGGGTGTGTTTGGATTGTGGCCAAAGTGCACCTTACCAAAACTTTGGTCATGACCCAAAGATTGGTCTTTGTTTGGATGGTTGCCATTTTTTTGGTATGCCAATGAACTCTAGCCAACTCTAGTTCATTTTTCTTGCTGATGTCGGCCAAATCATGGGCAACCAAAACCTCAACAAAAAATTTGGCTACCCAATGCTTTGATGGGGCAACCTTGGGCACAAACCAAACATACT
Organism: Triticum aestivum; assembly: GCF_018294505.1. Classification (NCBI taxonomy): domain Eukaryota; kingdom Viridiplantae; phylum Streptophyta; class Magnoliopsida; order Poales; family Poaceae; genus Triticum; species Triticum aestivum. The sequence continues at coordinate 498,874,443 of NC_057814.1, read as the reverse complement.
GTTGGTCGTGCCACAGCACTAACGCCACCCTTGGCACACTGAAACCGACCGTGTCTAGCGACGATGAGCGTGTCGCTCACCGCGGTCGCCGTGTCCAGAGGCGGTGCTGGAGCTGCGCCACGTTGTTGGCCCCACGACCCACATGAACGGTTGCCGGTGGCGAGGAGGTCGTGGGCCAGCTCCTCCATTGGACTAGTTTGCGCTACGTCGTCCCGACAGGTGTGCCCCACATGTCGGTTTCCCTGTTTTCCCGGCCATATTCGTGTTGGAAATATGCCCTAGAGGCAATAATAAAATGGTTATTATTATATTTCCTTGTTCATGATAATTGTCTATTGTTCATGCTATAATTGTATTAACTGGAAACCGTAATACATGTGTGAATACATAGACCACAACATGTCCCTAGTAAGCCTCTAGTTGACTAGCTCGTTGATCAATAGATGGTTATGGTTTCCTGACCATGGACATTGGATGTCATTGATAACGGGATCACATCATTAGGAGAATGATGTGATGGACAAGACCCAATCCTAAGCATAACACAAGATCGTGTAGTTCGTTTGCTAGAGCTTTTCTAATGTCAAGTATCATTTCCTTAGACCATGAGATTGTGCAACTCCCGGATACCGTAGGAATGCTTTGGGTGTACCAAACGTCACAACGTAACTGGGTAGCTATAAAGGTGCACTAAAGGTATCTCCGAAAGTGTCTGTTGGGTTGGCACGAATCGAGACTGGGATTTGTCACTCCGTATGACGGAGAGGTATCTCTGGGCCCACTCGGTAATGCATCATCATAATGAGCTCAATGTGACTAAGGAGTTAGCTACGGGATCATGCATTACGCTACGAGTAAAGTGACTTGCCGGTAACAAGATTGAACGAGGTATTGGGATACCGACGATCGAATCTCGGGCAAGTAACATACCGATAGACAAAGGGAATTGTATACGGGATTGATTGAATCCCCGACATCGTGGTTCATCTGATGAGATCATCGTGGAACATGTGGGAGCCAATATGGGTATCCAGATCCCGCTATTGGTTATTGGCCGGAGAGGTGTCTCGGTCATGTCTGCATGGTTCCCGAACCCGTAGGGTCTACACACTTAAGGTTCGGCGACGCTAGAGTTGTTATGGGAAATAGTATGTGGTTACCGAAGGTTGTTCGAAGTCCCGGATGAGATCCCGGACATCACGAGGAGTTCCGGAATGGTCCGGCGGTGAAGATCGATATATTGGACGAAGGGTATTGGAGTCCGGAAGTGTTCCGGGGGTACCAGGCTATGGCCAGCATGACCGAAAGGTGTTTCGGGAGCCCCGGCAAGTGTTGGAGGGCCTCATGGGCCAAAGGGGAAGGGGCAAACCAGCCCACTAAGGGGTGGTGCGCCCCCCCACACCCTTTCCCACGTTACTTGGGGAGGTGGGGCGCCTCCACCTGGCTTGGGAGGCAAGCCTCCACCTGCTTGGCTTGGGGGGCAAGTCTCCCTAGGATTTTCCCTAGGGAGATCCAATCTGCTTGGCCGCCGCCCCCTAGGGGAAACCCTAGGGCGCCTCCCCCTCTCCCCTTGGCCCTATATATAGTGGAGGGGTGGGAGGGCAGCCGCACCTCTTCCCTGGCGCAGCCCTCCCTCCTCATACACCTCCTCATCCTCCTCCGTAGTGCTTAGCGAAGCTCTGCCGGAGAACCACGAGCTCCATTGCCACGACGCCGTCGTGCTGCTGGAGTTCTCCCTCAACTTCTCCTCTCCCCTTGCTGGATCAAGAAGGAGGAGACGTCCCCGAGCTGTACGTGTGTTGAACGCGGAGGCGCCGTCCGTTCGGCGCTAGATCGGATTTTCCGCGATTTGAATCGCTGCGAGTACGACTCCATCAACCGCGTTCTTGTAACGCTTCCGCTTAGCGATCTTCAAGGGTATGATGATGCACTCCCTCTCTCTCGTTGCTAGCATCTCCTAGATTGATCTTGGTGACACGTAGGAAAATTTTGAATTATTGCTACGTTCCCCAACAGTGGCATCATGAGCCAGGTTTATGCGTAGATTCTATGCACGAGTAGAACACAAAGTAGTTGTGGGCGACGATTTGTTCAATTTGCTTACCGTTACTAGTCTTATCTTGATTCGGCGGCATTGTGGGATGAAGCGGCCCGGAGCGACCTTACACGTACTCTTACGTGAGACAGGTTCCACCGACTGACATGCACTTGATGCATAAGGTGGCTAGCGGGTGTCTGTCTCTCCCACTTTAGTCGGATCGGATTCGATGAAAAGGGTCCTTATGAAGGGTAAATAGCAATTGGCATATCACCGTTGTGGCTTTTGCGTAGGTAAGAAACGTTCTTGCTAGAAACCCATAGCAGCCACGTAAAACATGCAACAACAATTAGAGGACGTCTAACTTGTTTTTGCAGGGTATGCTATGTGATGTGATATGGCCAAAAGGATGTGATGAATGATATATGTGATGTATGAGATTGATCATGTTCTTGTAATAGGAATCACGACTTGCATGTCGATGAGTATGACAACCGGCAGGAGCCATAGGAGTTGTCTTAATTTATTGTATGACCTGCGTGTCAATGAAAACGCCATGTAATTACTTTACTTTATTGCTAACCGTTAGCCATAGTAGTAGAAGTAATAGTTGGCGAGACAACTTCATGAAGACACGATGATGGAGATCATGATGATGGAGATCATGGTGTCATGCCGGTGACGAAGGTGATCATGCCGCGCCTCGAAGATGGAGATCAAAAGGCGCAAGATGATATTGGCCATATCATGTCACTTTATGATTTGCATGTGATGTTTGTCATGTTTACATCTTATTTGCTTAGAACGACGGTAGCATAAATAAGATGATCCCTCACTAAAATTTCAAGAGATGTGTTCCCCCTAATTGTGCACCGTTGCGAAGGTTCGTTGTTTCGAAGCACCACGTGATGATCGGGTGTGATAGATTCTAACGTTCGCATACAACGGGTGTTGACGAGCCTAGCATGTACAGACATGGCCTCGGAACACAAGCAAAACACTTAGGTTGACTTGACGAGCCTAGCATGTACAGACATGGCCTCGAAACACAAGAGACCGAAAGGTCGAACATGAGTCGTATAGTAGATACGATCAACATGGAGATGTTCACCGTTGATGACTAGTCCGTCTCACGTGATGATCGGACACGGTCTAGTCGATTCGGATCATGTATCACTTAGATGACTAGAGGGATGTCTATCAAAGTGGGAGTTCATTAAATAATCAGATGAACTTAATTATCATGAACATAGTCAAAAGGTCTTTGCAAATTATGTCATAGCTTACGCTTTAGTTCTACTGTTTAAGATATGTTCCTAGAGAAAATTTAGTTGAAAGTTGACAGTAGCAATTATGCGAACTGGGTCCGTATACTGAGGATTGTCCTCATTGCTTCACAGAAGGCTTATGTCCTTAATGCACCGCTCGGTGTGCTGAACCTTGAGCGTCGTTTGTGGATGTTGCGAACATCTGACATGCACGTTTTGATGACTACGTGATAGTTCAGTACGTAATGTTAAACGGTTTAGAATTGAGGCACCGAAGACATTTTGAAACATCGCGAAACATATGAGATGTTCCAAGAGCTGAAATTGGGATTTTAGGCTCGTGCCCACGTCAAGAGGTGTGAGACCTCCGACAAGTTTCTTAAGCCTGCAAACTAAGGGAGAAAAGCTCAATCGTTGAGCATGTGCTCGGATTGTCTGAGTACTACAATCGCTTGAATCGAGTGGGAGTTGTCTTCCAGATGAGATAGTGATGGTTCTCCAAAGTCACTGCCACCAAGCTACTGGAGCTTCGTGATGAACTATAACATATCAGGGATAGATATGATGATCCTTGAGCTATTCACGATGTTTGACACCGCGAAAGTAGATATGAAGTAGGAGCATCAATTGTTAATGGTTAGTAAAACCACTAGTTTCAAGAAGGGCACGGGAAAGAAGGGATACTTCATGAAACGGCAAATCAGTTGCTGCTCTAGTGAAGAAACCCAAGGTTGAACCCAAACCCGAGACTAAGTGCTTCTGTAATGAGGGGAACGGTCACTGAAGCAGAACTGCCCTAGATACTTGGTAGATGAGAAGGCAGGCAAGGTCGACAGAAGTATATTGGATATACATTATATTAATGTGTACTTTACTAGTACTCCTAGTAGCACCAAGGTATTAGATACCGGTTCGGTTGCTAAGTGTTAGTAACTCGAAATAAAAGCTGCGGAATAAACGGAGACTAGCTAAAGGTGAGATGACGATATGTGTTGGAAGTGTTTCCAAGGTTGATGTGATCAAGCATCGCATGCTCCCTCTACCATCGAGATTGGGGTTAAACCTGAATAATTGTTATTTGGTGTTTGCGTTGAGCATAGACATGATTGGATTATGTTTATCGCAATACGTTTATTCATTAAAGGAGAATAATGGTCACTCTGTCTATTTGAATAATACCTTCAATGGTCTTGCACCTAAAATGAATGGTTTATTGAATCTCGATCATAGTGATACACATGTTCATGCCAAAAGATATAAGATAATAATGATAGTACCACATACTTGTGGCACTGCCACTTGAGTCATATTGGTATAAAACGCATGAAGAAGCTCCATGTTGATGGATCTTTGGACTCACTCATTTTTGAAAAGATTGAGACATGCGAACCATGTCTATTAGTATATATGCATGAAGAAAGTCCATACAGATGGATCGTTTGGACTCACTTGATTTTGAATCACTTGAGACATGCAAATCATACCACATGGGCAAGATGACTAAAAGGCCTCGTTTTCGGTAAGATGGAACAAGAAAGCAACTTGTTGGAAGTAATACATTTTGATGTGTGCAGTCCAATGAGTGCTGAGGCATGCAGTGGATATCGTTATGTTCTTGCTTCACAAATGATTTGAGTAGATGCTGAGTATATTTACTTGATGAAACACAAGTCTGAATTATTGAAAGGTTCAAGTAATTTCAGAGTGAAGTTGAAGATCGTCGTGACAAGAGGATAAAATGTCTGTGATATGATCATAGAGATGAATATCTGAGTTACGAGTTTGGCACACAATTAAGAAATTGTGGAAATTGTTTCACAACTAATACCGCCTGGAACACCATAGTGTGATGGTGTGTCCGAACATCATAACTGCACCCTATTGGATATGGTGCATACCATGATGTCTCTTATCGAATTACACTATCGTTTATGGGTTAGGCATTAGAGACAACCACATTCACTTTAAATAGGGCACCACGCAATTCCGTTGAGACGACACCGTATGAACTATGGTTTAGAGAAACCTAAGCTGCCGTTTCTTAAAAGTTTGGGGCTGCGACGCTTATGTGAAAAAGTTTCAGGCTGATAAGCTCGAACCCAAAGCGGATAAATGCATCTTCATAGAATACCCAAAACAGTTGGGTATACCTCCTATTTCAGATCTGGAAGCAAAAGTGATTGTTTCTAGAAACGGGTCCTTTCTCGAGGAAAAGTTTCTCTCGAAAGAATTGAGTGGGAGGATGGTGGAGACTTGATGAGGTCAGTGAACCGTCACTTCAACTAATGTGTAGCAGGGCACAGGAAGTTGTTCCTGTGGCACCTACACCAATTGAAGTGGAAGCTTATGATAGTGATCATGAAACTTCAGATCAAGTCACTACCAAACCTCATAGGACGACAAGGATGCGTACTACTTCAGAGTGGTACATAATCCTGTCTTGGAAGTCATGTTTCTAGACAACAATGAACCTACGAGCTATGGAGAAGCGATGGTGGGCCCAGATTCCGACGAATGGCTCGAGGCCATAAAATCCGAGAGAGGATCCATGTATAAAAACAAAGTATAGACTTTGGAAGAACTACTTGATGGTCGTAAGGCTGTTGGGTGCAGATGGATTTTAAAGGGAAGATAGACAATGATGGTAAGTGTCACCATTAAGAAAGCTCGACTTGTCGTTAAGATGTTTTCCGGCAAGTTCAAGGAGTTGACTGCGATGAGACTTTCTCACTCGTAGCGATGCTAAGAGTCTGTTAAAATTATATTAGCAGTTACTGCATTATTTAAGAAATCTTGCAGATAGGATGTCAAAACATTGTTTCCTCGACGATTTTCTTGAGGAAAGGTTGTATGTGATACAACCAGAAGGTTTTGTCAATCCTGAAAGATGCTAACAAGTATGCAAAGCTCCAGCAATCCTTCTAAGGATTGGAGTAAGCATCTCGGAGTTGGAATGAACGCTTTGATGAGATGATCAAAGATTTTGGGTTTATACAAAGTTCATGAGAAACTTGTATTTCCAAAGAAGTGAGTGGGAGCACTATAGAATTTTTGATGAGTATATGTTGTTAACATATTGTTGATCAGAAATGATGTAGAATTTCTGGAAAGCATCCAGGGTTATTTGAAAAGTGTTTTTTAATGGAAAACCTGGATTAAGCTACTTGAACATTAAGCATCAAGATCTATAAGGATAGATTAAAAAAACGCTTAATAGTACTTTCAAATGAATACATACCGTGACAAGATTTTGAAGGAGTTCAAAATAGATCAGCAAAGAAGGAGTTCTTGGCTGTGTTACAAGGTGTGAGTATTGAGTAAGACTCAAGACCTGACCACGGCAGAAGAGAGAGAAAGGACGAAGGTCGTCCCCTATGCTTTAGACGTAGGCTCTACAATATGCTATGCTGTGTACCGCACCTGAAGTGTGCCTTGCCATGAGTTAGTCAAGGGGTACAATAGTGATCCAGGAAGGGATCACATGACAACGGTCGAACTTATCCTTAGTATCTAGTGGACTAAGGAATTTTCTCGATTATGGAGGTGGAAAAAGGAGTTCGTCATAAAGGGTTACGTCGATGCAAACTTTGACACTAATCCGGATGACTCAGAGTAGTAAACCGGATTCATATAGTAGAGCAGTTATTTGGAATAGTTCCAAGTGGCGCGTGGTAGCTACATCTACAAGATGACATAGAGATTTGTAAAGCACACACGGATCTGAATATTGCAGACCCGTTGACTAAAACCTCTCTCGTAAGCATAACATGATCAAACTCTAGAACTCATTGAGTGTTAATCACATGGTGATGTGAACTAGATTATTGACTCTAGTAAACTCTTGGGTATTAGTCACATGGCGATGTGAACTTTGAGTGTTAATCACATGGTGATGTGAACTAGATTATTGACTCTAGTGCAAGTGGGAGACTGTTGGAAATATGCCCTAGAGGCAATAATAAAATGGTTATTATTATATTTCCTTGTTCATGATAATTGTCTATTGTTCATGCTATAATTGTATTAACTGGAAACCGTAATACATGTGTGAATACATAGACCACAACATGTCCCTAGTAAGCCTCTAGTTGACTAGCTCGTTGATCAATAGATGGTTATGGTTTCCTGACCATGGACATTGGATGTCGTTGATAACGGGATCACATCATTAGGAGAATGATGTGATAGACAAGACCCAATCCTAAGCATAACACAAGATCGTGTAGTTCGTTTGCTAGAGCTTTTCTAATGTCAAGTATCATTTCCTTAGACCATGAGATTGTGCAACTCCCGGATACCGTAGGAATGCTTTGGGTGTACCAAACGTCACAACGTAACTGGGTGGCTATAAAGGTGCACTACAGGTATCTCCAAAAGTGTCTGTTGGGTTGGCACGAATCGAGACTGGGATTTGTCACTCCGTATGACGGAGAGGTATCTCTGGGCCCACTCGGTAATGCATCATCATAATGAGCTCAATGTGACTAAGGAGTTAGCCACGGGATCATGCATTACGCTACGAGTAAAGTGACTTGCCGGTAACAAGATTGAACGAGGTATTGGGATACCGACGATCGAATCTCGGGCAAGTAACATACCAATAGACAAAGGGAATTGTATACGGGATTGATTGAATCCCCGACATCGTGGTTCATCTGTTGAGATCATCGTGGAACATGTGGGAGCCAATATGGGTATCCAGATCCCGCTATTGGTTATTGGCCGGAGAGGTGTCTCGGTCATGTCTGCATGGTTCCCGAACCCGTAGGGTCTACACACTTACGGTTCGGTGACGCTAGAGTTGTTATGGGAAATAGTATGTGGTTACCGAAGGTTGTTCGGAGTCCCGGATGAGATCCCGGACATCACGAGGAGTTCCGGAATGGTCCGGCGGTGAAGATCGATATATTGGACGAAGGGTATTGGAGTCCGGAAGTGTTCCGGGGGTACCAAGCTATGGCCAGCATGACCGAAAGGTGTTTCGAGAGCCCCGGCAAGTGTTGGAGGGCCTCATGGGCCAAAGGGGAAGGGGCAAACCAGCCCACTAAGGGGTGGTGCGCCCCCCACACCCTTTCCCACGTTACTTGGGGAGGTGGGGCGCCTCCACCTGGCTTGGGAGGCAAGCCTCCACCTGCTTGGCTTGGGGGGCAAGTCTCCCTAGGATTTTCCCTAGGGAGATCCAATCTGCTTGGCCGCCGCCCCCTAGGGGAAACCCTAGGGCGCCTCCCCTCTCCCCTTGCCCCTATATATAGTGGAGGGGTGGGAGGGCAGCCGCACCTCTTCCCTGGCGCAGCCCTCCCTCCTCATACACCTCCTCATCCTCCTCCGTAGTGCTTAGCGAAGCTCTGCCGGAGAACCACGAGCTCCATTGCCACCATGCCGTCGTGCTGCTGGAGTTCTCCCTCAACTTCTCCTCTCCCCTTGCTGGATTAAGAAGGAGGAGACATCCCCGGGCTGTACGTGTGTTGAACGCGGAGGCGCCGTCCGTTCGGCGCTAGATCGGATTTTCCGCGATTTGAATCGCTGCGAGTACGACTCCATCAACCGCGTTCTTGTAACGCTTCCGCTTAGCGATCTTCAAGGGTATGAAGATGCACTCCCTCTCTCTCGTTGCTAGCATCTCCTTGATTGATCTTGGTGACACGTAGGAAAATTTTGAATTATTGCTACGTTCCCCAACAATTCGAGCGTCAGTGCTCCGCGTTGCGCATTAGGCCTTTCACTATGTAGGCCAAGCGAGACAACTTATTGTTTATTTGAGCCGTTCAAGTATAATCATGTGGCGTTTGCTTATTTCTCATTCCTCTCCAACCCTCTTCTCCATCGATCATGTCGCCCTCCGGTCGAGTCCATCCTCCCGCATGCCTCATTTGAACATTCCGCCGAGTATCATTCGCATGTGGGCCTATACCATGCTTGTATTTCCAATGTTTATTTGTAATTTGTCCGACATGCTTACAAACAAACGGTTCGTTTGAAGTTTCACTTTGCCTCCACTACGTGTCGCTTCGCGTCTTAGTTTTGACATCCCATTCGGTTCATGCCCCGACACATGTTGACGAGATCTATTGATGTTCAGAGATCAATTGCGTGTCGTGCAAGGAGATAAAGGTTTGGTCTGTTTCTATGATAGAAATGACCCGCGGGGGGGGGGGGGGGGGGTCTGTGGGGATCAGAGGGAGTATATTGTACGTTCATAAGCGAAACGAACGTATTGTACCCACCCTAGTCCTGTTTCAATTGATATCCGGACCCCGAGATGAAATCGAGAGAGAACGAGTGGGGGAATGTGTGATACCTAAGGCGGATTCAAAATTTTGAACCGGTGATCATAGCATCCGCAAATCATATATAAAGGGTATTCAATGTTTGTTTCGTTTTTGAACGTACAATATACTCCCTCCTATCCTTTCTAGTTTACATATAAATTTTATGTGTAGTCAAAGTATCTCTACTTTGATAAAAAAAGTATCAACATTCAACAACGCCCAATCAATATTGTTAGATTCATACGTACTCCTAGATTTGTACTCGAGATGGTTTCCAATTTGTTTTCAACCACGTGAATGTGCTTGTTCTCGCGCATGCTCTTCCTACTAGGATTTCGCCACGTATAGCCAGTCCAATAGTAACCTTTTTTAAGCTCCCTGTCCAATAGTACTAGTGGAGTACTGACAACATCTGTACTAGAGTATGTAGTGCTCATAGTTGTACTCTCTCCTTCCATTTATATAGGGCCTATGTGGAGGAGAGAGATGTGAAAAAGTAAGGGGAGTGAGCTCTCATGCAAGAGCCTAGCTATATACGCATTGCTAGTTAAATACGTACAATAAATATGAAGAAAGAGATGGAGAGGATATGGAAAAAATACTAATACAATAGCCAACCTTATAATTTTTTTTGCGGGAAATAGCCAACCTTATAGCCCACACTACTGTATGAGTGCATATAATAGATGATGGCTATAGATGACATGGCAGTTCCTTATAGCCATCGACTGCGTATATTATTAACCATGCTCTAATGCGTTTTTCAAAACCGCATTTGACTATTGACAAGATTAATAGTACATGAGATGTATAATGTGAAAATTATATCATTGGAAGCTCCTTTCACACACGTATCCCTGCCTTACCCTCCCTTTCGGTCACTTACCGGTGGACCCCATGCTTGCTAGGCCCCACATGTCAGTTACTCAATGGGTTCGGCCACGTCAGGGGATCCTCATCCGTAGTATACCCCCTCTGTTTTTATTTACTCCGCATAAAATGACGCAGGCGGGGGAGGGGGAGGGACGTCGGTTTGCTCTCAACTGCGGTCCCACAAGCGAGCGAAAACGCAAGACGAAGCGCGTTCCATTTGGCGAGCGACATGGAGGGTCCAGCGTGCCGGGCTGCAACGCGAACGCGACAAGAGCGATGTACAGTCAAAACCGATTGATCGGTCGTCACCGGAACCACTATTCACACCAGAACCTTCGCTGCTCGGCCTACGCCAGCCACTGCCCTAAAACCACACCTAATCTCCAGCCCCTTCCCCCACCTTTCGATCCCCTAGCCCGCATCAAGCGTCCCCTAGTTCGCCGGAAAGCCATGGTGCGCCGCAAGATCACGTACTACAAGATGCTGACGCTGGAGCGCCGCGCAGAAATCGCGGCGGCGGTCGGCGCCAGAGACCTCCGTTCCCAAGCTCGCGTTGTGGCGGGCCAATTCCTGAGTTCCCTGGAGCCAAGCTACGAGGAGGAGGAAGCCGATCCAATGTTCATGGCGGAGGTCGCGGCGCAGAAGGCCCCCGATGGGTATGAGACGATGGACGTCGACTTCGTGCCGGCGTCCGAGTCCCCCATGGTGCAGGCGGACCAGCGGTTCAACCTGGCGATACTAAAGGAGGACCGGGAGGCAGAGGCTCATCTCGACGCGGAGCGCGCGCATACCGCTGCCATCGATGCTCGCCTGCAGGCGGAACCGGATGTCGTGGATGTGAACCGAGCGGCGGAGGCTCAACTTGAGGCAGAGCGTGCGGATGCCGCTGCCATCGAGGCCCTCCTGTAGGCGGAACTGGACGTCCTGGACTTGAACCGGGCGGCAGAGGCTCAACTCGACGCGGAGCGCGCGGATGCTGCTCTCATCGAGGCCCTCCTGCAGGCGGAATGGGACGTCCTGGACTTGAACCGGGCGGTGGAGGCTTGACTCGACGCGGAGCGCGCGGATGCCGTTGCCATCGATTCCCTCCTGCAGGCGGAACTAGACGTCCTCGACTTGAACCGGGCGGTGCTCTCGTCCGTGCAGAGCGCCCGCACGCTCCGCGTGAACGAGTAGCTGGAGGCCGAGGACAACCACGGTGCGGAGACACACGTCGGCAGCTACGGCTGGTTCGCGCCGGCAGCCAAAGACGACGAGGCCGTCTCGTTCCATGAGCAGTGATAGTTTTTCTTTATGTTGTTTTTTATGGATCTTTTGTTGTGTAAAAACATATATTGTTATGCAAGTCGCCTGACTTGGGTTAGTCTACCATTTCAGGCGGTTGGATGAATATCCTACGTCTCCTAACCCTTCTTCCTCACCTCTTCTTCTTCCCCAACAGACCACCGCACGGGCCGTACGGATACTCCCGAACATGCGGTTGGATAAACATACTCTATGAACGAAAATTATGTGTCAGCGGTGGGATGGCTGAGTTTGGTTTGTTCACATGCGACAACACGTGTCAGTGAGGGTGCGTTCCCTTGGTTGGGTTTGCGGCGTGCAGGAGCGACTATGCATGTGAGGGTGCTGTGCGACCGCGGCGTGCAGGAGCGACCGTGTGAGGGTGCGGTGCGACCGCGACAGCCGTGCGCAAGTGTACCTCCTTTTCATTTTGAAAACTTTAGGCAAGCTTGGAAAAAATGTGTGGCGAAGTATGGCAATGCAAGGCCTAGACCCAAACAGGATAAGTACGTAGTACTACGTACTAGGAGTACTAGTGTTAAAAAAGAAAGGCGGGGTTTTCCTTCGCGGGATTAATCGATACAAATCCTTGTTTCACGTGTCAATTAATGCGTATTTTTTCTCCAAAGCCCAAAGAGCTAACCATCTCACTCCTCATCGCTTGATTAATGCAGCGCCATGCAAACAAACCTTCTCACTTCCGCATGCATGCAGGGGATATTAATGTCCTTGGTTGCTAGTACGAGGCAAACCCCATCAATTTTTCCTCGATTAGTGCGTGGCCTTTTGCAAATTGTAATTTTGATATACTGGCCTTGTGTACAAAAAATGGAGGTAGTAACTATATTTGATTTCCTTCCCCATTGCGGTGACATTGACGATATCTCAAACGTTGTGGTTTGGCGAAGTGCGTTCGACGGAGAATACCATTGAGGGAGACCACGGTAAGTCATTCGCAAGTGCCGCCTGCAAGCCGAGACAACCGCCTTATTTGCATCCAGGAAGTCCGTTGAACCAAAGGACTCGTAAATGTACTAGTACTACTCATACACAATAGCGTCGTCCGTCCAGCTTAGTGCGGTGAGATGGTTTCTCGAAGAAGACGATGGAGAAGCGGAGTCAGCGAAGAGTGAAATGATGGTTGTTCATCCATGCTTTGTGATTTGACGCCTCACTACTTTGTGATTTGTGATAGAAGGGACAGGGGAGTAGACTCTGTCCTCTATACTGCACATGCGTCCAAGCACGGGAGAAAGAGGAGAGACGTTGCATTTTTCTATTCCTTCAATCAATCAATCAGGGAGCTTCGGTTCCATCCTTTTGGCTTTGGCAACACCGTCCACAATGGTTCCCATGATGCCAAAAGCTATTTTCACATTTGGCTACACATTGTGGATGCCCTTAACCGTACCACTTGGTTTTGCTCCTGTGTGCTATCTATACAAATCTCAATTATATTGATCTAAAAAATTATAGAATCAAGATTAGTAAAAAGGAGGTGATTTTGCCACGCGGATGGCGGGGGAGGTTTCTTATTTTTAGAGGACGTTGTCCTGGCGGTTTGCTAACATGCGGTCCCACGTGTCAGTGGTTAACTTGAAGAAGATGAGGGAGAAGAAGATTCAGCAACGAGTGAAATGATGGTTGCTTCGTCCCTCCAACTTCTTTTTTAGCATTATTACTTCGTCCCTCCAACTTAACTGCGGGAAAGGTGCAGCTTTGTGATTTGACGCCTCATTGCTCAGTACTACGCCGGCGCCATGACTGGGTGCTTCACCCCGGCTGCTCTGCACTGTATTTCGGTATGGCACGTGGACCCGGTAGCTTGATGCCCCACATGTCGGCGAAAGGGACTAGAAGATTTATGAAAGCGAGTGCTCCACTCGTACGACGGAGGAGTACACGACACGACGGCCCAGTGAACTGTCACTTGTACTGTATATAGTACTATAGTTTGCTGTTTTGCACGATCCATCGATACAAACCCGATTAAACAGGAAAGGGCGGGATTTTTCCCGCGCGGTATATAATACTGGCCATACATTTCAAAGGCAGTTTTAATGTATGCAAACTGAATAATTAAGTAACAATATGATATCTAGTAAAACTAAAAACACATATGATTTATTGTGTTAGAGTGTAGTAGTAGTGCTGTATTGCATAGTTGTTAGATGTAACATGCGAGAACGTGTGAGATGTAGTTTTTGGAGGCCTACAGAGAGAAAAGCGTAATACGTTCACCGAACTTCAGAATAAGCTGATTACGGTCACTATATACGTTTTGCGGTGATTATACAGTCACTTGCTCACGGTTCAGCATGGATTGCACTCTGTTGACCGGTGCCAAATAGTCTGCGTGGCACCATGTTGACTAGTTAAATTGACCATGTTCCTTGTGGGTCCCACCTGTCAGTTCGCATAGGAAAAAGGTCAGATAAACACAATTTACGCAGGTGCGACAAGACTCCACCCCGTGCGCGGGAATCAACCTGGTTGTGTATGTGTCTGTCAGGGCCTGATGTGTGCGCATGCACATGTAGGTTGAGCACTTGAGCGCCGAGAGTGTGTGTTGGTCGTGTGGTGTACTGGTGTGGTGCATGCATGCGTGCGTGTGTGCGTGTGAGTGTTGCGTGCGTGCGTGGCTGCGTGTGTACGTGTGAGTGTTGCGTGCGTACGTGGGTACATGTGTTCGTGTGAGTGTTGCGTGCATGCAGTTCGTGTGCATGCGTGCGTGTGGTGTATTAAATCACCACACCAGCTCCTGTGTGTTAAAACAGGCGGCTCAACAAAACCAATACAAGGCCACCTTGTCCGTTGTGCCCGCGGTTCAATGACTTCGAACCACCGTCCAATATTTTTTTGTCATTTGTTTTCATTCTTACTAGCAAGATGCCCGTGCGTTGCACGTAACATCAAGATGCATTTGTATGACTAGGTTTATCTTGTGAGAGAAAAGGATGAACGAGGGAAGGCCTTATTTGCAAATGTGGAGAAGGTGTGTGGGTACCTTTTTGCAAAATTGGTCATAGTTTCTTTCCTATCCGTCAGATATAAACCGGACGGCCTAGTATTTGCAGGGATGGCAGGCACACCATCATCACCAACTCTGTTTTTTATAAGAGTGTATTTTATCCCTACTCTTATAAACAATATAGTCGGTGATGATCAATGTGCCTGCCATCCTGCAATATAGGCCGTCCGATCTATATCTGACGGATAGGAAGGAAACTATGACAATTTTGCAAAAAGATACCCACACCCCTCTCCACACTTGCAAAATAAGGCCTTCCCTTGTTCATCCTTTTCTCCCACAAGATAAACTACTCATCACAAATGCATCTTGATGTTCCGTGCAACGCATGGGCATCTTGCTAGTGATTTTATAAGAGTGTAGATGGTAGAGTAGATACAAGCTGACAGGTGGGCCCGATGGGTAGTGAGATAATGTGATGCAACACTAGAGGTGCCACGTGGAGCCGTTTAACTGGTCACACTAGTCGTGTCTTGAGCAAATACGAGTTGTACGGTGAGCCCGTGACTGTATAATAACCACAAACGTAAATGGTGACCGTAATAGAGTGGATTTTAAGTCCAATGTATGTATCGTGCTTTCGCTTCAAATACAATGATCGTCACTGTATATGTCGCTAGAGAAAGATGAAACATGCGTGAAAGTGCTGGGGGCTTACTTTTAGAGGACCTAGAGATAGTTTGTGT
>NC_057814.1:498858423-498858949 GCF_018294505.1 Triticum aestivum | reverse complement strand
CGTAATGAGTGGATTCTGAAGTCCAATGTACGTATCATGCTTTCACTTCAAATACAATGATCATCACTGTATATATCGCGAGAGAAAGATGAAACATGCGTGAATGTGCTAGGGGCTTACTTTTAGAGGACTTGGAGATAGTTTGTGTGCGTACGTGAAAGGGGTGTAGAGGGGGGGGGGGTATGCGATGGAGAGAGAGATGCTCTTCGTTTCTCTTTATTATGACTAACTTTATATATAGTATAAAAATATACAAATTCACTGTGCGGAATAAATAACATTGTGGGCACCATGCAATGCAAGCGTTCATAGTCCTCCATATAACTTTGTAATGTTGTATATATGTAGAAATTCTAAAATATTTTTTTGGCCACACTTTATTCAAAAGGAATGTTGTATGCGAAATAAACGTGAAGAGAGGGCTTTTTAGATCAATGGGGTACGTGATGTAACATGTGTGAATGTGTAGTTGATGCATTTGGCAGGGCTGAGAGAGGTATGTGTGTGTATTACGTATTCGAGAGAG
>NC_057814.1:498832765-498858315 GCF_018294505.1 Triticum aestivum | reverse complement strand
GAGAGAGACGAATATGACATCACGGCGAGAGATTTCCTTGAGTGTGTATATGCAAGGGGGGAGTGTATAGAGGCACCAGGAGAATATTTTTGTGTGTGTGTGGTGTCTGTGTTGGTATGTGTGGGTGTGAGAAGATAACGAGACGTGGGGGCAGAGGGTGTGTCACCGGGTGAGGTCCGGTGGGTCGAGGTGAGGCCCTTCGTTCGGTTCCGTCCTACGCCACATTGGTCGGCCCGTGACGCATTTAGGGAGACCCATGGATGACTAGTCGTACAAGACAAAGATAGCATAATTGTGAAGGACTCTATGTCCACTGACAAAGCCGGCTAGGATTTGTAACCCTAGGTTCTCAGACTAAGGTAACCCCTTTATCTTTGATATTATTATTCATCCAACCTAACTTTAAGGGGCATCGTACAAAATGCTCTGCTAGAATCATACTCGTCGATTAGGAGGAGAGGTGTGAGACAATGCGTGAGAGACAGGCCTAAAGATAATGTGCGTACAGGAGACACGTAGGCAGGTCTATGTATATAGAAAGGGTCGATGGGGATTGTGCGTGTGTATGCTTGCGAGAGGAAGAGTGCTTGTGATGAAGGTTAGTGAAAACAGTCGTAAATGGTTATGAGAGGGAGGGAGGGTTATATCGAGAGCATGTGTGTGAGAAAGACACCTCGGGAGAGAGTGTGTGAGCATGTGTGAGAGACCACCGATGGAGAGTGAAAGTACACGTACAAGACTGCTGTACACATTGATTAAAGATATAAATTGTATCCAAATATTAGGATGGGATCATGATATTTGCAATTCGCGTAAGGAATGGTCATTGATCCATCAGACATCTAGATTCTATCGAATTTGAGCATGTCTATGTTATTATTCGACACAATTGATCCACATAGTTAGTATTTTGAACTCCAGACAATGCATTGCTTTAGCAATCAAATATAAACGTGAGTATAGTTCATGTTGTGTGTGTAAAGCACATTATACATACGAAAGTGACACAATGAACATTATAAATAGCTACCTATGAACTAGCATACATTTGAATTCAACTTAAGGTGGTTTAAAAAACCGAATTCAACATGAAGTCCATTCAATTATTTGAATTGGATATCATGGCATTTGTAAATCATACCTAAATTATGGGGGCACCAATCTTTGCTCTGATTTTGTACATAATAGCATATGTAGTCGTGTACAAAATAGATTCAAATTTAGCTCTTCCATTCCAAAATAATCATAGTTATAGGATTTTCAAGTGTCAAAATTTCAAAAAGAAGCAGATAATTTAATGAGGTTTTCAAACATACAAGGTCAAATTTAACGTTGTCTATTTAGGTCAATCCTCAAAGTTCAAGAGTACTCTAAACGTGAATGCTTGTGTTTCAAAATTTCGAACGAAGGGCCAAAAGAGCCTCTACTCGCCCGAAACCGCGTGAGACCAATGTTTGGTGGTACAAGGAAATTACTTTTCTAATAACTCCGACCCGTGAAACCTACCCGCCCGACGTCCAAAGGTCTAAACCGGGGTAGGTTTGTAGCTTCATCTAGACGCCACGCAACCGCCTCCGAAAAACATTCATACACAATGGCCGCCTAAGCACACATGCGCGCGGCCGAAATCGCTCCCGCCCACTATTTGGGACACCTGGGATTACCATCCTACCCCCGACCCACAGTAGGTCCGAAATTAAGACGGGGGCAAAGTTTGTAATTTCCCCAAATTTCAAACAAGCGCGTCCCATCTTCTGTTAAAAAAAGCCAAAAACAAGCGTGTCCCAGACCGAAACATGGTTCTCCCCCCTCCCCCCGCCCACCCGTCTGATTCCCCATTCGTACTCCATGGGCGCAAAAACTACCTCTCCACTAGTCGCGAAACCCCGGCGTCCTCCGTCCGCCACCCCATTCCACCCATCAACCGCCGCCCTCCTCCATCACGCCGGAGCCGATACCCCGACGTCGTCGTCCACCGCAACACCCTCCATGGCCAGTAGTTGAAGCCGAGGCCGAGCCGTCCGTACCCGAGCCAGTTCAACCACGCCGTCCTACGCCTCACCGCTGCCGCTCCAACTTCGCCACCCTCCACCGCACCGGAGCTGTTCCTGCTACGCCGTCCTTCGCCGTCTCGGATCTACTTCCCCTCCGCCGACATACGGCCACGGCAACACAGTCAACAATTTGTCTATGGGTTCGTCCAAGCCTGCACCCTCCAGAACATAGGTTTCCCCGGCAAAAATAAGAAGATCGGCGCGACATGTGGAGGCGACCACACCGGCAACCGAAAATGGTACTCCTCTTCCCTTATTCGTGCAAATCTTACGTGTCTGCTTGCACGGTATTCATCCCACAGAAGACACTAGTTGACCGCTTATTCTTGACACTAGATGTTCCTAGTAACTCGCGATGCACAAGGTTTCTCCTCATATACTATTTCACCTTATCAGGCGCTAGTCCGCCTATTACGCCGGGGAAGCAGCGCCTCGGTGTTTATCTTAGGGGCGTGTGGGGCCTAGAGCTACTGGCGCCCGATATGGAGGCCAGCCGGGATTAAAGGGATGGCCTGGGGGCGCTGCCAAGCACGGCGGTGGTGTGAGGTCGAGGGGAGGGCGGGGCGGCGGAGGCAGGGGTCTGGGCCGGTGGTCGCTGGCGGTTCGAGAAAGATCGTCAACAGTGACTGGCGGGAGGTAGACGAAGGCCATCTGCCCGTTCCTTATAGATCAGACGGTTCATTAAAAAAATCGACTGACCTATTTATTTTCAGTCGACTATTATCTTGATATGACCACATGTGGTGGTGTGCTGGAGGAGTACCTGCATTTCCTGTGCTCATATATTACAAAATCATACGGAGTAGAATCTAATTTTGTTTGCCATGCAATGTTGTAGAGCTATCATATGTCTCCTGTCATTTATTTTTCAGCCACATGCTATCTGCTACTTTTACAGTGCACTAGTTCTGCACACACTTCACCCATACTCTCACTATTGTGTTTTTATGCAAGGGTATTTCAGACTCTGCTGCTATGAGAGAAGCAAAAAAGAAAAGAGAGAAGTTGCTCCAGCGTCGTACGCGGATAGGCCAGACACATTTCAGCCTTATAATAGGTGCAGTGTCAGCAGATGGAGACGGTAAACGTAGCTCTAGAGTTGATGACCTCGCTCGCAATGAACCACCATCCCAGGTGCTTGCTTTAACTTCGCGATGTCATATGTGGTTGCATGTTCCATATGGTGTCTAGCTTGTATTCGAAAGGCCGAAGTCGGTCTTTATTAAGATAAGGAAAGATACTTTTTACATGAACCACCATCCTATGAGCACCAGAAGACAAATAGCTAGTCAGGGCACTGGCTGAGCCAGTGACAAGCCCAGCAAAGAGAGGCATCACCTGGAAGCGAACTAAAAAGCCGCGATGGTGGCGAAGCAGCCTGCCTCCCACCAGGCTCTCAGGTCCTAGATGATCATGCTCACCACTCCAGCCGGATGTGTAGCTTGTATTGCTTCCAATTTGGTTAAATTGCATCTGCTTAGCTTACACATTATACCTTTGAATATGACATGCCTTTCTGTTTTTGGTACATACTAGTACATCTATGTATTAACCATGTTCTTACATCAAACTAATGTTCTTGTGTATCCCTCATCAATCACTTATGATGAGGAAGTCAGGCAAGTGGATTACTCCTCATTTAAAGAATGCAGCGTCAGCCTCCCGACATGATTCTCAAGAAACAGCAAGGCTAGATGAAGATAGTGAACGTAGCTCTGTAGTTGATTACCGCATTTCCCCTACACTAGCATCGCAGGTGCTTGCTCTAACTTGGCAGTGTGATATGTGGTTGCAAGTTGCATATGGTGTCTAGATTGTAATTCTTCCAATCTGGTTAAACTGCATGTGCTATTCTGCTTAGCTTATACATTATACCTGTTAATGTGACATGCCTTCCTGTATTTAGTACATAGTACATCTGTCTATTAAGCATGTCCTCACATAAAACTATTGTTCTTTGTATCCCGCATAAATCAATATGACGGGACACCTTCAGTATATGCAGTGTGATATTAGTTGCATCTTTGATATGATTTATAGCGCTGCTTCTAATTTGTTGAAATGCCATTTATGATGGGACACTTTTAACTTGGCAGAGTCATATTGGTTGCATCTTTCACGTGGTGTCTAGCTTGCATTGCTTCTTATTTGGTGAAATGGTTTCTGCTTAGTTTACACAAACAGTTGTGAATATGCCATGCCGTCCTGTTTTTGTATTATTCCATCCTGGAATCATGTGTTTGCCTTACATCAAAGTAGTGATTGTCAGTATCATGCACGAATGAGTTCTGAAGAGTGAATTTTATTGCTTTTTCTTGTCGGTTTTACTTGACAATTCAAAATCAGTAAAGCGGAAGGAAGTTAGCAAGGCAGCGGATGAAGGTGCTCCTTCCAAATGGAGGGCCTCTACAGATTCTACTCCTCCATCCCCCCAAGATGTTTTCCAAGACAACACATGCATAGACACTCAACGTAGCTGTGTTGGTGATGAGCACGTCTCCCCTAGTGCACCATCACAGGTGCTCCCTCTAACTTGGCACTGTTATATGTGGTTGCATGTTATGTATGATGTCTAGCTTGGATTGCTTCTAATTTTGTTGAATTTCATCTGCTTACTTTACACATTATACTTGCGACTAAGACACGTGTTCCTGTTTCTAGAACATACAATATCTGTCTATCACACCATGTTCTTACATCAAAGTACATTTGTTCTGAAGAACTAAATTGTTATTCATTTTTCTTGTCGGCTTGAATTAACATGGCACAGAGAAAGAGGAAGAAACAAAAAATGGCAGGGAATGGGAACCGGAAGAATCCTGCAGATTCTGCTGGTACTGATGGTGCAATAGAAGGTCAAAGTCCAGCGGAAAATTCTACAAACAGGGTATCCCATGCTACACGAGCTGCAGAAAAAGCCAAACAGAAACAAATAGTTGCCACCAAACAAGCAGAGTCAGCCCTAGTTCTTGCAACACCTTCCACAGTACTACCAGCTGCACGAGTTACTCGTGCGCCAACTGAGCTAGCAGCACGTTCCCAAGCTCCCTTGCCACCCGACACTACTTCCCAAGCACTCTTGACACAAGACGAGTTGGTAAGATCAGATGAACCTTGTGAGCTTCAACAGCAAGAAGGTAGTTGCTGGAGTCAAGTTACAGTTGCATGCTTCTTTATATGTAGTCTCATAGTTTGATGTACACTAACACTTCCTATGTTCGTTGTTGGACTAGCACCTAGGCGTAAGAGGAAACAAACATCAGGGATAATGCTCGATTGGTTAACTAAATCTAGAGGAGGAAGAATGGAGATCCGTTTTGAGGCAGGTTTAAAAAGGCCACGTGATGCTACAGAGTCAGCCAAGTTAGTATCAGAGGCAGCGGTGGCCGTTAGATGTCATGTACGTATCCTCCCAACATGGATTCAGTACAAGAATGACAAAGACGAAACCCAGTTCAACACCTTCCTCGACCATTTATCTGTAAGTATGGTTATGTATGGAAACTAGTAATATCGTCTTGCTCTGTCCCATACTTTCTAGGTTGCTGATAATGAGATTCCCATAATTTTCAACAGATGTGGTTCAAGTTGGATAGCCAAGATGATGCAACCAGACAAGCTTGCACCCATGTTTTCAAGTCTGCTCTGCGACAGTATCGGTATAACTTGAGGAAAACTCACTTTGAAGGCAAGGCTAACAATGAACTTTCCCAAACATCTCCAGTGGAAAATATATTTGATGAAGACTGGAGAGGCCTCGTTAAACACTGGTCCGATCCGAAGTATCAGGTACATTATATATATGTCATCAGATCACATGTTGAAGTCCTATTTATGCATGTGCCACACAAATCTATCTTCTTGTAGGTGAACTGTTCAAAGAACAAGGCCAACCGTACGAAAGTGAAATTCCAACAGACGACAGGATCTCATAGCTATATTGCACACTGCGAGGCTCTTGTAATTAGCTGCTGTTTCACTCTTTTCGCTGTACCATATTATCAGATCTATATTGACTTGTTCCAAATGCAGAGGAAAGCCCGCAAGGACCAAAAAGTACCTGAACCAAATGCTATGGAAATCTTCAAGGACTGTCACACCAGCAAGAAGAAGGGCATGACTACACCAGTCAAAGCCGCTGTTGTAAGTCCTTAATCCTCATGCCTTTTAACTACTACTTACTCTGACTTGTGCCTTGAACTGCATGGTTTGCAACCAATGTCTATTACTCTTTTCAATTTTATACACAATTGTCTTAGCGTATCATTGCACCTTACAAGGTTTAAAAGAGAGGAGTGATGTTCCTTTGATCTTGACCTATAATCTAGTTTCGTGCTGGACTTGCCCACACAACATTACAATTGCCTGTTTGTCTGTTCTCAGTTGTTTTGTGATATGAATGATGTCATACTATGCTTACCGTATTATAAACTTCGTCTCTTTATCCTTAGCCCTCAATACAATGTGAGCGATGGTACATGGTCATATGTTTGGAACCTGGTTTTATTATGTACTTTGCAATAAAATACAACTATTATTTTACATGGGTTCACCCGAATAAGTTCTATATATAGACCAAAGCTATTTTGTTTGGTTTTGCTGCCTCCTTAATATCTTCTGTTCTAGTACTACTAATGTAAAACCACAACTTTTCAGCGAGCTATGGAAAAATGGTGGAACCGCCACCTTCTGAAGGTGGCGAGGCAACTATAACCGCAATGTCAGCTCTTGCTGCAGTGGGTCAGTACCTGTCCACTAACAGTGCCAAAAGCATGTTCCTGCATAATAATGGCTTGGTTGTTATGGCAATCTCGTCCAAGCTGCCTCATGATCAAGATATGCAAGCTCAAAACAATGTTGTATCTGCGCTCCAGACACAAGTCCATTCCCTAATAGAGACCCTTTGTGAAACAAGGAGAGACATTGTTCGATGTTGTCAAGATATGCATGGTTTTGAAACCAGACTATCAGACATTTGCTATGTTGTTCAGGAGCCTAGGAGAACTAAAGGCGAAGGTTATGGTGCTCCATCAGACATTACAGCATGAAAACGTAACAGTCAGGTCAAATGAACTGAGCTTCTGAACTTCTGGTGGTGCATTTATCTGCTAGACTGTTAACTTTTATGCCAACCTTCCTTTTGTTTTATAGTTGTAATTTGTTTTGGTGCGATACAAAATTTGTTCTTAACGTGCAGCCACCGGCTGAAGAAAACAGCAAGCCATTTTTGTATAGTGTAGGGTGTTCCCTATATTTGCACTGGTGGCGAACTTTGATGCCCACCGGCTGTAGTTAACATGGGCCTCCTACGGGCCATAGAAACAATGGGCCTTCTAAGGGCCGTAGAAACAATGGGCCTTCTAAGTGGCGTAGAAACAATGGGCCTTATATGGGCCGTAGACACAATGGGCCTTCTACGGGCCGTATCATCAATGGGCCTTCTACGGGCTTATGATCGGTTGGCCAAACATGGGCCAATAATAGACCACATTATGGCCGTAAATGGGCTAGAGTTGAAATCGTCCGTTCATGGGCCGACCATAACGGGCCGTCGTTAATCGGCCATATTTTGATGATGCTATGAAAATGGCCCAACGTATTAACGGGCCACAACCGGGCCGACTTTAACCATGGGCTGAATTTGGCCCACAAGCAAAAAATGACAGTAACGAGCCGTAAGTAAATGAATGTGGAAATGAGCCTAAGATAAATGGGCCCCGAGAAGGCCGAAAGATAACATGGGCTGGAAACGGCCCAACGGAATAATGGGCCGTTAATGGGTATAAAGTGATACACTGTTCATTACGGGCCAGTTTCACCACGTGCCGTTAATGGGTATAAAGTGATACACTGTTCATTACGGGCCAGTTTTACCACGGGCCGTTAATGGGCCGAGAGTAATAAGGGCCTCATATGGGCCGAAAGACATCATGGGCCATACATGGACCGGAAGTTAAAACGGGCTGGAATTATATTGGACGGCCCAGATGACGCTACTGGGCCTAATTCGGATAGGCCGTAAACGGGCCCTCGGTTAGCGGGCTATAAATGGGCTATATGCGAACAGGCCGTTAACAGGCTTGCCATGGGCCGACCCGCCACCTTTTGACCAAGTCAAATGGGCCGACCTTTTCACAGGAATGGGCCTCTGTTGGGCCGTGCCATGTGTCGACGTATCATAGGCGCTTTGGGTCCAATGAGTGGATGACATCTGTCCCAACGGTGAGCCCACACGTGTTTCCTCCAGCCAATGATGATTTTACATGTGGAAAATCCCCATTGGTCGGGGCTGTTAAATGGGACCCGATAGCTTAACGGCGTTCCGTTACGGTGGATACCACGTGTTGGTCACCCGTGACGAAAGCACTTCTGTGACGCGCGATTTATCGTCATGGAAGTGGACACTTCCGTGATGATAATTTTGGTAATGTCATGAAACACTTCTACGACAGCACATGTATGACTATCTTGATTCTGTCATAAATTTGTCATGGATGTACATGCATGATAGAAAACGTGACCTACTGTGACAAACACGTATCATCACAGAAGTGTATTTTTTTGTAGTGAGGCCACAACCCACCAGGGTGCGCCTGGGGGGCCTGGCGTGCCCAGGTGGGTTGTGCCCACCTGGTGGCCCCCCCTCTGGTGATTATTGGCTCCAATATTTCTTAAATAATCCATAATAAATCTCCGTGAAGTTTCAACTCATTTGGAGTTGTGCAGAATAGGTGGCCTGACGTAGCTTTTTCAGGTCCAGATTTCCAGCTGCCGAAATTCTCCCTCTTTGTGTGTATCTTGCAAATTATGAGAGAAAAGACATTAGAATTACTCCAAAAAGCATTATTATGGATAAAAACATTGTAAATAACAGTAAGAAAACATGATGCAAAATGGACGTATCAACGATCAAGATGCTCTCGAATATCACCTCTGCTCCAAGTAAAAAGGTCGCCAGTGTAACCTAAGTCCTCTAGCCCACAATCCATAAGGCATTCATGGAACTCCCTCATCATACCATTTGGTCTCGCATTACCGCCCTCTTTTTCCGAAGAATATGATATTTCATTAAAATCCCCCAAAATTACCCAAGGATGGTCCCCCTTCCTGTGAAGATTGCGAATATCATCCCAAGATAAGCTGCATTCATTCCAGTTCGGACGGCCATAGAAGCCCGTGAATCGCCATTGCACAATATTTTCATTCATAAATAAAACATCAATAAAATAAGGCGATACATAGTTCAACTCAATTTTATTTGACTCATAACAAAACATAACAAGGCCACCGGCCTGACCATCACTTTCCACTACAAACATAGAATCAAAGCTTAAGACACGACGTAGCTCATCGGCTTTACATTTATTCAAATGATACTCTAAAAGAAAAACTAAATCTGCCTTTATACGGTCCTGGAACCATGGTTCCAGGAGCTCGCGAACTGCCATGTTGGAGAGCATGCCACGGCAGTTCCATGCTAAGATTTTCATTTGGCCCGGCGGACCTCCTCCTCGGAGGCCGCCGATGCGCCATTTTCGCCTTTCTCTTCTCCAACAGACTCCACCCCTTACGGAACATACTCCTCCTTCTCATCAGTTTCCTTTGCAACATGTGTGACCACACCGTCCATGTTCTGCACCGCTTCAACTCGACCTGTACACACTTGCTTTGAGGGGCCGGTAATGTCCCCGTTTAATATATGCTCGTAACTATCCAACGATTTCTCGAAAGAGAACTCTAGATCACTACCCGTCGGGCGTACATCAGGAAAAGGCTCCTTTTTTGCCTAGGACTTGTGTGCGGGCGTTCTCAGATCGCTTTCTTCCCCCTTTCTTGCTATATTTTTTCTCACTCTTTCTAGGGTGGCCCTACGTGTGAGTTTTAACATCACTAAATTTGAAATTAGCAATATCTGTAGCTGTCTCACTCCCAGCCACCGCAAGCCTCGCAGCAACTGCACCTGAAAGTGCTTCAAGTATTCCAGGTTGGAATAGGAGCTTCCCCATTTAGGTATCAGTCAAGTGGCCCATGATGGCCGCCCCCATCTCCTGTCTTGCCCGAGCCACCGAATATTGCTGTACCGAACTAGGCACACAAGGCAGCTCGCTGGCCAGGGCCACATGCAGCGGCGGTTGGCCCTCCTAGCCAAACGGCAATCTCCCGTAGGGGTTCTTGAGCATCGCCAACTCCCGGCCCTCCTGGCCGAGACTGGCATGTTTCCCCAGCGCCTTCGCCTGGCCCTCCTGGCCCGGTTCAGCGCCTGCAAACTCCTTCATCGCCATGGTTGCTGAAGAGGCAGGGACAACAACCTCTTTCTCAGAGACAATGAGCTCTCTCACGGCCGAAGCCACCTTGATGATGTCCATAGTCTTGACGGCCTTATTGATGTTGATGCCGGTAATCGGAACCTTCTCTCCACGAGAAGATCCCCCAACATTAAGAACTCTTCTACTTACACCTTGTCCTTTCCAGTAAGCTTCTACGCTAAGATTTTTAGGGAAGGTAGGCACTCCCTTATCACTAGGAATATTACAAAATCTCTCGGATGTATGGCCTACGATCCCACAACACTCATAATACAAAGGTAGTTTTTCATACAGTACATCATATTTGACTATTTTCGAGCTACCCAAAGGAATAAACTCAACTGTACTCTTCAGAGGTTCGTGCAATATAACTTCCACCCGCACACGCAGAAATTTTTCCACAATGACATGGTTGTGGTGTGAAACCTCTAGTACCTCCCCAATTTGATCCCAAAAGACCAACCCATGCTTTCGGTCTTGAGCTCAAAAGGGAGGCCGCGTACCTGGACCCAGATGGCCATTACGCCAAGGTCGATCTCGGTCGGGTCGCCCTTGCCGTCGAACTCAGCGAATACGAGACCATCCCGCTTATAGTGCCATGGCTGCGCCTTTAGCATGAACCGTCGATCACCCTCAGCGGCGAAGTTGAGGACAAACCTCCCGTCATCAGAGGCCACCTCCTGGACGGTGACCACTCCTTGGTGTTTCCACGCCGTGGCCCGGAGTTCATCGACGATGACGCGTGGGTTGGCCTGGAAAGGGGACAGAGCCGGTCGACCACGAGGTGGCCGCTGACGGCCTTGCGCGCTGCATCCTTGTCGATGACAAGAGGGGTCCCCTCCCCTTTGGTCTTCCTGGACGCCGTCTTCCCACCACGATCGGGGGTAGCCGGGAGCACCAAGGATCTAGCCTCCAAAGATGCCGGCATTGAGTGCACCCCACCTGCCGGTGCCAACAGTACGCTAGGATTCGCTCCTGCTGATTGTTCTGCCGCCCCCCTCTTCACACTCCCTACCCCTGGCTCGCCATGCCGCTCAATACGTGAGGAAGCAAAGAACAGAGGTTCGCTGTGAGTTGAGACGAACCGAGACACCTCGACTAATCACACATATAGCACCCTAAACGCCCAGCCCCCTCAATCACTAAGGAGTAATTGGGTATCTTAATGAAAAAGGAAAAGCCATAAAGTTGCCGTTTCCAAACATTGATAGCGAGAAATCCTCTAAAACTTTGAAAGAAATTGGAATCCACAGATTTCGGAAAAACAATCGTTGACATGGATGATCCCCTCTGATTCCTCTCCTTACTTTCCAAACTAGAGAAAGGATCTATCAAATAATCAGGAGTAAAGAACACCTCCTCCTCTGTCCCTAAATTATTCCCCAAAACATGATTCACCGGATCCGCAGTTTCCATAGCTAACTTGGACCCGACCGGACCTTCCTCATGTGAATCAGAGGAGATCTCACCTGCCAATTTGCAGCACAAATCCTTCAATCTTCTTCTTGAAAGCTCGAGGCATCTTTCCCAATGTTTCACCTTCCTGATTAAAGTCCTTGATCTCTCCCGAAAAGCCTGCCACTCCTGGCCGCTGAAGATGCCCCCGACGAGGCCGTCTCCAGGAGGGAGCGCCCCCTTTTCCGGCGGGGCCGCCGGCGCTGGGGCCGCCATCTATGCCGCCAGGATCTCCGTCGCCGCGAGTACATATATAGACCTTCGTCAACTCCTTCACCCTCATTCTCCAATCATGATGTGCATAATCACACAAGTTGTCATCACTCTCCACAACGTCTCTGAATCCCATAATTGCAAAACAGTATTGGAGCATTCCAAATTGTTGGGGAACGTAGTAATTTTAAAAAATTTCCTACGCATATGCAAGATCATGGTGATGCATACCAACGAGCGGGAGAGTGTTGTCCACGTACCCTCGTAGACCATAAGCGGAAGCGTTATGACAACGCGGTTGATGTAGTCGTACGTCTTCACGATCCGACCGATCCAAGTACCGAACGCACGACACCTCCGATTTCTGCACACGTTTAGCTCGATGACGTCCCACGAACTCCGATCCAGCAGAGCTTTGCAGGAGAGTTCCGTCAGCACGACGGCGTGATGATGGTGTTGATGATGCTACCAACGCAGGGCTTCGCCTAAGCACCGTTACGATGTTACCGAGGTGGAATATGGTGGAGGGGGGCACCGCACACGGCTAAGAGATCAATGATCAATTGTTGTGTCTCCAAGGGGTGCCCCCTTCCCCGTATATAAAGGAGTGGAGGAGGGGGAGGGCCGGCCCTCTCTATGGCGCGCCCTAGGGGAGTCCTACTCCCACCGGGAGTAGGATTCCCCTTTTCCTAGTACAACTAGGAGCCCTTCCAAGTAGTAGGAGTAGGAGTCAAGGAAAGGGAAAAGAGAAGAGAAGGAAGGAGGGGGCACAGCCCCTCCCCATATTCCAATTCGTACTAGGCCATGGGGGGGGGGGCGCAACCTCCCCTCTCTCTTTCCCCTAAATCCCAATAAGGCCCATATACTCCCCGGCGAATTCCCGTAACTCTCCGGTACTCCGATAAATATCCGAATCACTCGAAACCTTTCTGATGTCCGAATATAGTCGTCCAATATATCAATCTTTACGTCTCGACCATTTCGAGACTCCTCGTCATGTCCCCGATCTCATCCGGGACTCCGAACTGCATTCGGTACATCAAAACACATAACTCATAATGTAAATCGTCACTGAACGTTAAGTGTGCGGACCCTACGGGTTCGAGAACTATGTAGACAAGACCGAGACACATCTCCGGTCAATAACCAATAGCGGAACCTGTATGCTCATATTGGCTCCTACATATTCTACTAAGATCTTTATCGGTCAAACCGCATAACAACATACGTTGTTCCCTTTGTCATCGGTATGTTACTTGCCCGAGATTCAATCATCGGTATCTCAATACCTAATTCAATCTCGTTACCGGCAAGTCTCTTACTCATTCCGTAATACATCATCCCGCAACTAACTCATTAGTTACAATGCTTGCAAGGCTTATAGTGATGTGTATTACCGAGTGGGCCCAGAGATATCTCTCCGACAATCGGAGTGACAAATCCTAATCTCGAAATACGCCAACTCAACAAGTACCTTCGGAGACACCTGTAGAGCACCTTTATAATCACCCAGTTACGTTGTGACGTTTGGTAGCACACAAAGTGTTCCTCCGGTAAACGGGAGTTGCATAATCTCATAGTCATAGGAACATGTATAAGTCATGAAGAAAGCAATAGCAACATACTAAACGATCAAGTGCTAAGCTAACCGAATGGGTATAGTCAATCACATCATTCTCTAATGACATGGTCCCATTAATTAAATGACAACTCATGTCTATGGCTAGGAAACTCAACCATCTTTGATCAACGAGCTAGTCAAGTAGAGGCATACTAGTGACACTATGTTTGTCTATGTATTCACACATGTATTATGTTTCCGATTAATACAATTCTAGCATGAATAATAAACATTTATCATGATATCAGGAAATAAATAATAACTTTATTATTGCATCTAGGGCATATTTCCTTCAGTCTCCCACTTGCACTAGAGTCAATAATCTGGTTCACATAGCCATGTGATTTAACACTAATAGTTCACATCACCATGCGATTAACACCCATAGTTCACATCGTCATGTGACCAACACTCAAAGGATTTACTAGAGTCAGTAATCTAGTTCACATCGCAATGTGATTAACACCCAAAGAGTACTAAGGCGTGATCATGTTTTGCTTGTGAGAGAAGTTTAGTCAACGGGTCTGTAACATTCAGATCCGTATGTATTTTGCAAATTTCTATGTCAAAAATGCTCTGCACGGAGCTACTCTAGCTAATTGCTCCCACTTTCAATATGTATCCAGATTGAGACTTAGAGTCATCTGGATCAGTGTCAAAACTTGCATCGACGTAACCCTTTACGACGAACCTTTTGTCACCTCCATAATCGAGAAACATATCCTTATTCGACTAAGGATAATTTTGACCGCTGTCCAGTGATCTACTTCTAGATCACTATTGTACTCCCTTGCAAAAATTAGTGTAGGGTATACAATAGATTTGGTACATAGCATGACATACTTTATAGAACCTATGGCTGAGGCATAGGGAATGACTTTCATTCTCTCTCTATTTTCTGCCGTGGTCGGGCTTTGAGTCTTACTCAACTTCACACCTTGTAACACAGGCAAAAACTCTTTCTTTGACTGTTCCATTTTGAACTACTTCAAAATCTTGTCAAGGTATGTACTCACTGAAAAAACTTATCAAGTGTCTTGATCGATTTTTATAGATCTTGATGCTCAATATGTAAGCAGCTTCACCGAGGTCTTTCTTTGAAAAACTCCTTTCAAATACTCCTTTATGCTTTCCAGAAAATTCTACATTATTTCCGATCAACAATATGTCATTCACATATACTTATCAGAAATTCTGTAGTGCTCCCACTCACTTTCTTGTAAATACAGGCTTCACCGCAAGTCTGTATAAAATTATATGCTTTGATCAACTCATCAAAGCATATATTCCAACTCCGAGATGCTTGCACCAATCCATAGATGGATCGCTGGAGCTTACACATTTTGTTAGCACCTTTAGGATCGACAAAACCTTCTGGTTGCATCATATACAACTTCTCTTTAAGAAATCCATTAAGGAATGTAGTTTTGACATCCATTTGTAGATTTCATAAAATGTGGCAATTTGCTAACATGATTCGGACAGACTTAAGCATTGCTACGAGTGAGAAAATCTCATCGTAGTCAACACCTTGAACTTTGTCAAAACCTTTTTCAACAAGTCCAGCTTTGTAGATAGTAACACTACTATCAGCGTCCGTGTTCCTCTTGAAGATCCATTTATTTTCTATGGCTTGCGATCATCGGGCAAGTCAACCAAAGTCTACACTTTGTTCTCATACATGGATCCCATCTTAGATTTCATGGCCTCAAGCCATTTTTCGGAATCTGGGCTCACCATCGCTTCTTCATAGTTCGTAGGTTCGTCATGGTCTAGTAACATAACCTCCAGAACAGGATTACCGTACCACTCTGGTGCAGATCTTACTCTGGTTGACCTACGAGGTTTAGTAACAATTTGATCTGAAGTTTCATGATCATCATCATTAACTTCCTCACTAATTGGTATAGACGTCATAGGAACTAGTTTCTGTGATGAACTACTTTCCAATAAGGGAGCAGGTACAGTTACCTCATCAAGTTCTACTTTCCTCCCACTCACTTCTTTCGAGAGAAACTCCTTCTCTAGAAAGGATCCATTCTCGGCAACGAATGTCTTGCCTTCGGATCTGTGATAGAAGGTGTACCCAACAATTTCCTTTGGGTATCCTATGAAGACACATTTCTCCGACTTGGGTTCGAGCTTATCAGGTTGAAGCTTTTTCACATAAGCATCGCAGCCCCAAACTTTAAGAAATGACAACTTTGGTTTCTTGCCAAACCATAGTTCATATGGCGTCGTCTCAACGGATTTTGATGGTGCCCTATTTAACGTGAATGCGGCCGTCTCTAAAGCATAACCCCAAAATGATAGCGGTAAATCAGTAAGAGACATCATAGATCGCACCATATCTAGTAAAGTACGATTACGACGTACAGACACACCATTACGCTGTGGTGTTCCGGGTGGCGTGAGTTGCGAAACTATTCCGCATTGTTTCAAATGAAGACCAAACTCGTAACTCAAATATTCTTCTCCACGATCAGATCGTAGAAACTTTATTTTCTTGTTACGATGATTTTCGACTTCACTCTGAAATTATATGAACTTTTCAAATGTTTCAGATATATGTTTCATAGATATACCCATATCTGCTCAAATCATCTATGAAGATCAGAAAATAACGATACCCGCCGCAAGCCTCAACACTCATCAGATCGCATACATCAGTATGTTTATTTCCAATAATTCAGTTGCTCGCTCCATTGTTCCGGAGAACGGAGTCTTAGTCATCTTGCCCATAGGGCATGGTTCGCAAGCATCAAGTGATTCATAATCAAGTGATTCCAAAATCCCATCAGCATGGAGTTTCTTCATGCGCTTTACACCAATATGACCTAAACCGCAGTGCCACAAATAAGTTGCACTATCATTATTAACTTTGCATCTTTTGGCTTCAATATTATGAATATGTGTATCACTACGATCGAGATCCAACAAACCATTTTCATTGGGTGTATGACCATAGAAGGTTTTATTCATGTAAACAGAACAACAATTATTCTCTAACTTAAATGAATAACCGTATTGCAATAAACATGATCAAATCATATTCATGCTCAACGCAAACACCAAATAACATTTATTTAGGTTCAACACTAATCCCGAAAGTATAGGGAGTGTGCGATGATGATCATATCAATCTTGGAACTGCTTCCAACACACATCGTCACTTCACTCTTGACTAGTTTCTGTTCATTCTGCAACTCCCGTTTCGAGTTACTACTCTTAGCAATTGAACTAGTATCAAATACCGCGGGGTTGCTATAAACACTAGTAAAGTACACATCAATAACATGTATATCAAATATACCTTTGTTTACTTTTCCATCCTTCTTATCCGCCAAATACTTGGGGCAGTTCCGCTTCCAGTGACCAGTCCCTTTGCAGTAGAAGCACTCAGTCTCAGGCTTAGGTCCAGACTTGGGCTTCTTCACTTGAGCAACAACTTGCTTGCCGTTCTTCTTGAAGTTCCCCTTCTATCCCTTTGCCCTTTTCTTGAGACTAGTGGTCTTGTAAACCATCAACATTTGATGCTCTTTCCTGATTTCTACCTTCGCCGATTTCAGCATCGCGAAGAGCTCGGGAATTACTTTCGTCATCCCTTGCATATTGTAGTTCATCACGAAGTTCTACTAACTTGGTGATGTTGACTAGAGAATTCTGTCAATCACTACTTTATCTGGAAGATTAACTTCTACTTGATTCAAGCGATTGTAGTACCCAGACAATCTGAGCACATGCTCACGGCTTGAGCTATTCTCCTCCATCTTTTAGCTATAGAACTTGTTGGAGACTTCATATCTCTCAACTCGGGTATTTGCTTGAAATATTAACTTCAACTCCTGGAACATCTCATATGGTCCATGACGTTCAAAACGTCTTTGAAGTCCCGATTCTAAGCCGTTAAGCATGGTGCACTAAACTATCAAGTAGTCATCATATTGAGCTAGCCAAACGTTCATAACGTCTGCATCTGCTCCTGCAATAGGTCTGTCACCTAGCGGTGCATCAAGGACATAATTCTTCTGTGCAGCAATGAGGATAATCCTCAGATCACGGATCCAATCCGCATCATTGCTACTAACATATTTCAACTTAGTTTTCTCTAGGAACATATAAAAAATAAAACAGAGGAGCTAAACGCGATCTATTGATCTACACGTAGATATTCTAATACTACCAGGACTAAGTTCATGATAAATTAAAGTTCAATTAATCATATTACTTAAGAACTCCCACTTAGATAGACATCCCTCTAATCATCTAAGTGATCACGTGATCCATATCAACTAAACCATGTCCGATCATCACGTGAGATGGAGTAGTTTTCAATGGTGAACATCACTATGTTGATCATATCTTCTATATGATTCACGCTCGACCTTTCGGTCTCAGTGTTCCGAGGCCATATTTGCATATGCTAGGCTCGTCAAGTTTAACCTGAGTATTCCGCGTGTGCAAAACTGTCTTGCACCCATTGTATTTGAACGTAGAGCTTATCACACCCGATCATCACGTGGTGTCTCAGCACGAAGAACTTTCGCAACGGTGCATACTCAGGTAGAACACTTATACCTTGAAATTTAGTGAGAGATCATCTTATAATGCTACCGTCGATCTAAGCAAAATAAGATGCATAAAAGATAAACATCAGATGCAATCAATATATGTGACATGATATGGCCATCATCATCTTGTGCCTTTGATCTCCATCTCCAAAGCATCGTCATGATCTCCATCGTCACCGGCATGACACTATGATCTCCATCATCTTGATCTATATCAATGTGTCGTCACATGGTCGTCTCGCCAACTATTGCTCTTGCAACTATTGCTATCGCATAGCGATAAAGTAAAGCAATTATTTGGCACTTGCATCTTATGCAATAAAGAGACAACCATAAGGCTTCTGCCAGTTGCCGATAACTTCAACAAAACATGATCATCTCATACAACAACTTATATCTCATCACGTCTTGACCATATCACATCACAACATGCCCTGCAAAAACAAGTTAGACGTCCTCTACTTTGTTGTTGCAAGTTTTACGTGGCTGCTACGGGCTGAGCAAGAACCGTTCTTACCTACGCATCAAAAACCACAACGATAGTTCGTCAAGTTAGTGCTGTTTTAACCTTCTCAAGGACCAGGCGTAGCCACACTCGGTTCAACTAAAGTTGGAGAAACTGACACCCGCCAGCCACCTGTGTGCAAAGCACGTCGGTAGAACCAGTCTCGCGTAAGCGTACGCGTAATGTCCGCCCGGGCCGCTTCATCCAACAATAACGCCGAACCAAAGTATGACATGCTGGTTAGCAGTATGACCTGTATCGCCCACAACTCACTTGTGTTGTACTCGTGCATATAACATCTACGCATAAAACCAGGCTCGGATACCACTATTGGGGAACGTAGTAATTTCAAAAAAATTCCTACGCACATCCAAGATCATGGTGATGCATAGCAACGAGCGGGAGAGTGTTGTCTGCGTACCCTCGTAGACCGTAAGCGAAAGCGTTATGACAACGTGGTTGATGTAGTCGTACGTCTTCACGATCCGATCGATCCCAGTACCGAACGCACGGCACCTCCAAGTTCTGCACATGTTCAGCTCGATGACGTCCCACGAACTCCGATCCAGCAGAGCTTTGCAGGAGAGTTCCGTCAGCACGACGGCGTGATGATGGTGTTGATGATGCTACCGATGCAGGGCTTCGCCTAAGCACCGTTATGATATTATCGAGGTGGAATATGGTGGAGGGGGGCACCGCACACGACTAAGAGATCAATGATCAATTGTTGTGTCTCCAAGGGGTGCCCCCTTCCCCGTATATAAAGGAGTGGAGGAGGGGGAGGGCCAGCCCTCTCTATGGCGCGCCCTAGGGGAGTCCTACTCCCACCGGGAGTAGGATTCCCCTTTTCCTAGTACAACTAGGAGCCCTTCCAAGTAGTAGGAGTAGGAGTCAAGGAAAGGGAAAAGATAAGAGAAGGAAGGAGGGGGCGCAACCCCTCCCCCTAGTCCAATTCAGACTAGGCCTTGGGGGGCGTGCAGCCTCCCCTCTCTCTTTCCCCTAAAGCCCAATAAGGCCCATATACTCCCCGGCGAATTCCTGTAACTCTCCGGTACTCCAATAAATACTCGAATCACTCGGAACCTTTCCGATGTCCGAATATAGTCGTCCAATATATCGATATTTACGTCTCGACCATTTCGAGACTCCTCATCATGTCCCCGATCTCATCTGGGACTCCGAACTATCTTCGGTACATCAAAACACATAACTCATAATATAAATCGTCACCGAACGTTAAGCGTGCGGACCCTATGAGTTCGAGAACTATGTAGACATGACCGAGACACATCTCCGGTCAATAACCAATAGCGGAACCTGGATGCTCATATTGGCTCCTACATATTCTACGAAGATCTTTATCGGTCAAACCGCATAACAACATACGTTGTTCCCTTTGTCATCGGTATGTTACTTGCCGAGATTCGATCGTCGGTATCTCAATACCTAGTTCAATCTCGTTACCGGCAAGTCTCTTTACTCATTCCGTAATACATCATCCCACCACTAACTCATTAGTTACAATGCTTGCAAGGCTTATAGTGATGTGTATTACCGAGTGGGCCCAGAGATACCTCTCCGACAATCGGAGTGACAAATCCTAATCTCGAAATACGCCAACTCAACAAGTACCTTCGGAGACAACTGTAGAGCACCTTTATAATCACCCAGTTACGTTGTGACGTTTGGTACCACACAACGTGTTCCTCCGGTAAATGGGAGTTGCATAATCTCATAGTCATAGGAACATGTATAAGTCATGAAGAAAGCAATAGCAACATACTAAACGATCAAGTGCTAAGCTAACGGAATGGGTCAAGTCAATCACATCATTCTCTAATGATGTGATCCCATTAATCAAATGACAACTCATGTCTATGGCTAGGAAACATAACCATCTTTGATCAACGAGCTAGTCAAGTAGAGGCATACTAGTGACACTATGTTTGTCTATGTATTCACACATGTATTATGTTTCCGGTTAATACAATTCTAGCATGAATAATAAACATTTATCATGATATGAGGAAATAAATAATAACTTTATTATTGCCTCTAGGGCATATTTCCTTCACAAATGCCCTTTCCTCATCATTTCTAGCTCTTTCTTATATTTGGGCAAAGTGAACTATTTTTGTGAGTACTTGGCTCAAAGGTGGTCTTGGCAAAGGTCGCCCACGGAGGATATATACCATCTATTTGATTGTAGCCTATATTATAGTCATGCCATTGATGTTATAGTTGCATGGAGGAGTTTGCCCCCACAGTCAACCTAGCAAACAATGGAGACTATTGCAGGGCGTTGAAGTCATTGTGAGATCCGGGCATTACAAATAAAGAGTGTCAAATCCAAAGATCTTGTGATGCACCCGCTTCAAGAATGATGGTGGGCTTCTTAACATGACCTAGATATTGCCCTTGTTTAGCATATGGCAGTTCTTCCATTTCTAGCGCATGCAATCAAGGGATCTTAACATACATGGACACCCTCTTGCTTCTGAGAGTGCTATGAGGCATTTGGTGTCTACGACAGTTGATTCTCTCAAGTACTGCGGTCCAAACATCTGGACCACCGCAGTAGCAACCCTGTGATGGAAATATGCCCTAGAGGCAATAATAAAGTTATTATTATATTTACTTATTCATGATAAATGTTTATTATTCATGCTAGAATTGTATTGACCAGAAACTTAAATACATGTGTGGATACATAAACAAATATCGTGTCCCTAGTGAACCTCTATTAGACTAACTCGTTGATCAAAGATGGTTAAGATTTCCTAACCATAGACATGAGTTGTCACTTAATGACAAGATCACACCATTAGGAGAATGATGTGATGGACAAGACCCATCTGTTAGCTTAGCATATGATCGTTCAGTTTATTGCTACTGCTTTCTTAATGTCAAATACATATTCCTTCGACCATGAGATCATGCAACTCCCGGATACCGGAGGAATACCTTGTGTGTTATCAAACGTCACAACGTAACTGGGTGACCATAAAGATGCTCTACATGTATCTCCGAAGGTGTCTGTTGAGTTGGCGTGAATCGAGATTGGGATTTTGTCACTCCGTATGACGGAGAGGTATCTCTGGGCCCTCTCGGTAATACAACATCACAAGAAGCTTGTAAGAAAAGTGATTAAGGAGTTAGTTTCAAGATGATGTATTATGGAACGAGTAAAGAGACTTGCCGGTGACGAGATTGAACTAGGTACGAAGATACCGATGATCGAATCTCGGGCAAGTAAGATACCGACTGACAACGGGAAATACGTATGTTGTCATAAAGGTTCAACCGATAAAGATCTTCGTAGAATATGTAGGAACCAATATGGGCATCTAGGTCCCGCTATCGGTTATTGACCGGAGATGTGTCTCAGTCATGTCTACACACTACTGCAGGATGCTGCTAACGCGACACTACGATCAGAGACCCTTCGACGAAACTGTGTGCGATGCCGTAATCACAAAGGGTGGTGTAAAAAACCATCAAAAAAGGTGCAAAATGTTTATGATGGAGGATGCATCAAACACGGTTCAGATTTTAGTTGCGTGTGCGATGCAGGGCATACGGTTTAGCTCGATTAACTGTTTGCGATGAGGAGGAACAAAAGAAATGGGCAGCCAGATGAAGGTGTGTGCGATGTACAACATACGGTTCACTCGGATGAACTGTTTGTGATTAGGTAACACAAAAGAAATGGTCAGCCAGATCAAAGGTGTGTGCGATATACGGCATGCGGTTCACTCGGATGAACAAGATGTGTGTTATACGAGGCAAACCGGTCTGTAATCGGAAACGTGTGCGAAGACCGATAACAACACAGACGATTACTGCTAACAAGCCATGTGTGTTGTGAGCAAACGATTGCTGGTATACAATTGTGAGTGATTGATGAAAACATCACCGACGGGTTCCATTGTTTAGTCTGTGTGCGATGTGATTTTCTTTGTCCGCACAACATCTACGCTCTGTCTACAGAGCATCAACATATATACTTAAAAAGACAGCATTGCATAACCAAATTAAGCATACAATTACACAAGTGACTACACAATAACATTTGCACACACCAAAGTAAGCAATTACATGCATACTAAAGTAGGAGAAACGAGGATCTAATCATCTACTTATTGTTGCGACGACGCTTGCCATTGCTCTACTTCCGGCTAGATCCCTGGCCGTTTTGGGGAAGGAGGCACTTCCTCATGTCAACGATCCGCCTGTACATGTCGTAGCTCGTGTACGCCTCCTTGGCCGCATACACGACGTGAGCTTTGTCGAGTTTCTCCATCCAGGCCGAGTGCCAGACATGTTTGTCCTTGTTGCACGAATCCTTCATGTCTCTGTAGTAGGGGTCGATGATGGCCTCGGCGAGGTGAACCAGTGAGTCCTTCTCATGCTCCTTGCTGCCCCAGATCTTGTATTGGCCCTGGATGTCGACAAGATTTTGGCAGGCGATACCCGAACTCTCGAGCGCCTTTACATCGTTGGTGATGTACACCGTAGCGAACATGTAGTGGGAGCTGTTGACAAACCTGGCGAAACGTTGGCACGGCCTTGTGGCCAGGCAGTAGTGGTAGACGAGGATGTGGTGGCGCATGCACATCTGGGCGACGGCGACCTTGGGACAAGACCCGGCACGAGCGCGGGTGTACTCGAGGTCGAACCTGACCACCTTGTACTTCTCCTCGGCAAGCAACAACTCCATTATGTGGATGGAGTGCTCCACCCAGACCGCGTCGTTGGTGTATGATGACCCACAAGTGTAGGGGATCTATCTTAGTCCTTTCGATAAGTAAGAGTGTCGAACCCAACGAGGAGCAGAAGGAAATGATAAGCAGTTTTCAGCAAGGTATTCTCTGCAAGCACTGAAATTATCGGTAACAGATAGTTTTGTGATAAGGTAATTTGTAACGGGTAACAAGTAACAAGTGTAAATAAAGTGCAGCAAGATGGCCCAATCCTTTTTGTAGCAAAGGACAAGCCTGTACAAACTCTTATATGAAGGAAAACGCTCCCGAGGACACATGGGAATTATCATCAAGCCAGTTTTCATCACGCTCATATGATTCGCGTTCGTTACTTTGATAATTTGGTATGTCGGTGGACCGGTGCTTGGGTGCTGCCCTTTCTTGGACAAGCATCCCACTTATGATTAACCCCTATTGCAAGCATCCGCAACTACAAAAGAAGTATTAAGGTAAACCTAACCATAGCATGAAACATATGGATCCAAATCAGCCCCTTACGAAGCAACGCATAAACTAGGATTTAAGCTTCTGTCACTCTAGCAACCCATCATCTACTTATTACTTCCCAATGCCTTCCTCTAGGCCCAAATAATGGTGAAGTGTCATGTAGTCGATGTTCACATAACACCACTAGAGGAAAGACAACATACATCTCATCAAAAATATCGAACGAATACCAAATTCACATGACTACTTATAGCAAGACTTCTCCCATGTCCTCAGGAACAAACATAACTACTCACAAATCATATTCATGTTCATAATCAGAGGGGTATTAATATGCATAAAGGATCTGACATATGATCTTCCACCAAATAAACCAACTAGCATCAACTATAAGGAGTAATCAACACTACTAGCAACCCACAGGTACCAATCTGAGACTTTGGGACAAAGATTGGATACAAGAGATGAACTAGGGTTTTAGAGGAGATGGTGCTGGTGAAGATGTTGATGGAGATTGACCCCTCCCGATGAGAGGATCGTTGGTGATGACGATGGCGATGATTTCCCCCTCCCGGAGGGAAGTTTCCCCGGCAGAACAGCTCTGCCGGAGCCCTAGATTGGTTCCGCCAATGTTCCGCCTCGTGGCGGCAGAGTTTCTTCCTGAAAGCTTGCTTATGATTTTTTCCAGGGTAAAATACTTCATATAGCAGAAGATGGGCACCGGAGGCCTGCCAGGGGCCCCACGAGGCAGGGGGCGCGACCCCCACCCTCGTGGCCAGGGTGTGGGCCCCCTCTGGTACTTTCTTCGCTCAGTATTTATTATTAATTCCAAAAAAGACTTCCATGAAGTTTCAGGACTTTTGGAGTTGTGCAGAATAGGTCTCTAATGTTTGCTCCCTTTCCAGCCCAGAATTCTAGCTGCCGGCATTCTCACTCTTCATGTAAACCTTGTAAAATAAGAGAGAATAGGCATAAGTATTGTGATATAACTTGTAATAACAGCCCATAATGCAATAAATATCGATATAAAAGCATGATGCAAAATGGACGTATCAACTCCCCCAAGCTTAGACCTCGCTTGTCCTCAAGCGGAAGCCGATAACGATAAATATGTCCACATGTTTAGAGATAGAGGTGTCGATAAAATAAAATACGGACATGAGGGCATCATGATCATTCTTATAACAGCAACATATATAGATATTGTCATATGATTTCTTATGCTCAATTAATAATCTATTCACAATGTAATATGAATCAGAAACTTCATTGAGAACTAACAAACTATGATCTCGATCATTGAAGCAATTGCAATTTATCATAACATCGGAAAGAGTCAATAAGAGATTTTCAGCAAGTCCACATACTCAACTATCATTTAGTCTTTCACAATTGGTAACACTCACGCAATACTTGTGGTTATAGAGTTTTAATCGGACACAGAGAAAGATAGGGGCTTATAGTGTTGCCTCCCAACCTTTTACCTCAAGGGTAATGTCAACAATAATAATTCATGCTAACTTACATCCAATTGGATATATATATATATATATATATATATATATATATATATATATATATATATATATATCAGGATCTTTCCAACACAATGTGC
>NC_057814.1:498827844-498832351 GCF_018294505.1 Triticum aestivum | reverse complement strand
AAAGATACTTCGCAGAGGGAAGCAGAGGTTGTTATGTGCTTTATGGTTGGATGCACGAGATCTTAATGCAAAAGAACGTCACTTTATATTGCCACTTGTGATATGGACCTTTATTATGCAGTCCGTCGCTTTTATTTCTTCCACATTACAAGATCGTATAAAGCTTATTTTCTCCGCACTAATAAATCATACATATTTAGAGAGCAATTTTTATTGCATGCAACAATGACAACTTACTTGAAGGATCTTACTCAATCCATAGGTAGATATGGTGAACTCTCATGGCAAAACTGGTTTCAAGGATATTCGGAAGCACAAGTAGTATCTCTACTTGGTGCAAAGAATTTGGCTAGCATGAGGGAGAGAGCAAGCTCAACAAGTTGGATTATCCATGACAATATACTTTATTTCAGATATAAGGAAACATAACCCATTACGTTGTCTTCCTTGTCCAACATCAACTCTTTAGCATGTCATATTTTAATGAGTGCTCACAATCATAAAAGATGTCCAAGATAGTATATTTATATGTGAAAACCTCTCTTTATTTATTACTTCCTATTAATTGCAACGATGACCAAAACTGTTTGTCAACTCCCAACAACTTTTGTTCATCATACTCTTTATATGTGAAGTCATTACTGTCCATAAGATCAATATGATCTCTTTATTTCTTTTTATTCTTTCTCTTTCTTTTATTCCCTCAAGGTCAAAGCAAAATAATCAAGCCCTTGACTCAACACTAATCTTTATTATATATAGCTCACAGACTCGATTACATAGAAGGATCATAAGGCAAAACTCAAAACTAAATCATACTAAAACTTTATTCTACTAGATCAAGATATTACTAAGAAGATCGAACTAAGAAAAACGGTAAAGATAGGAGTGTGATGGTGATACGATACCGGGGCACATCCCCCAAGCTTGTCTGTTACCAAGGGGAGTGCCCATACCCATGTGATTATGTCTCTTTTGCTGGTGAAGAAGATGGTGGTGATGATGGATAGTCGCACATCGAGCGTAGGAGATCCTCCAATTTGCGGATAATGCCCTTGAGTGCGGTGATATGCTCCTTCAACAAAATATTTTCACGTGTGAGATACTTGTTTTGTATACGAGCTAACTCAATCATTTTGAAAGCTTAAATCTCAGTTGGGGTAAGAAGATTGTGATGAGGTTGAAGGATGTCTTCTTCTTCTACTGCCGGAACTTGATCCTCCATGGCCTTCTTGATCCTATCATCCTTGTTGA
Source organism: Triticum aestivum (assembly GCF_018294505.1). Taxonomy (NCBI): domain Eukaryota; kingdom Viridiplantae; phylum Streptophyta; class Magnoliopsida; order Poales; family Poaceae; genus Triticum; species Triticum aestivum. The sequence goes on along the minus strand of NC_057814.1, from coordinate 498,831,097 downwards.
TCTCCACAGGTTCTTCTCTCTTCAGCTCTATCTTCATTAGCCAAGCATCGTTGCCCTCATTGTTGGAGGAGGGGGACAACATGATGCCTGGCCTTGACAACTCTGGCAGAAAACAGTTCGAAACAAGAACAGAGGATATTTGCGTGATACGGTGGTCAAAACCTTCGGGAGATTATATAATGAATTTTTACCGACCAAAAGAAGTATCATGCAAGAAAACGGAGTCCGGAGAGCACACGAGGTGCCCACGAAGCAGGGGGCGCGCCTCCCACCTCATGGAAGCCTCGTGTCCTTCCTGGACTGCTTCTTATTTTTCTGTTTTTCTAAATATTCCAAAACGGAGAAAAATTGCCATTAGAACTGTTTTGGAGTCGGTTTACTTACTGTCGTGGAATTGTTACGACAGATGTCCTAGTATGAGGACTTAGTCGTGAGGCCAACGCATCTATGTGGTAGCTTGAGAGGGGTTGAGCGAAATCGAGAGACGCAACACAAGACAAGGGTTTAGACAGCTTCGGGCCCCGGGAAACATCATCCGGTAATAGCCCTACATGCTGTTTGTGGCTAGGTCTCATTATCATCATGAGGGAGTCACCGGTAAACCGGCTCTTTGTGTCTAGCCCTAGAGATTGTTTCTTCTTGCTTCTTGCCCCTCTTTGGGGAGCCCTGCCCCTCATATATGTTGAAGGGGCGGGTTACATGTGGAGTCCTATTAGGATTAGGACTAGTCTATCTCTAATACAAACCGGATACAAGTCCAGGTCTTAACTCCTTGTAAGACAAATATTCCTCACACCTTTCCTCTTAAACCGGCCCACCATAATCATGAACCGGCCTTCTAGGCCTTGGGCCTTGTCACCGTCTGTCCTGCCCGCTGGGTTACCAGTGAATCATAATGTTCAGTCAGGTTGCTTGTAAACCGTCTGGTCTGTGCAGGTCGCTGGTGAATCACCAAGTGTCAGCGGGGTCTCAAATAAACCGCCAGATCCGGCCGGTTATACTTCCGGCCGGTTTACGCCGCGGGGTATATCCCCGACATTAGCCCCCAGTTTAATTTGGATTTATCCATGTTAAACTGATCCTGTAAAATAAACACAAGAACAAACTTGACAGATTATGCTCCGGGTTAAGAATTCTTGTAAACCGGCACCTGATCATCCTTAATTCCTTGTCATTTCCTTCTTCTAGAAAATCCAGGTCAATAAGCCAGCTTCATACTCAATTTGCTGATATTGGTCTCTTGTAGATAAATATTGTAAGAAATAATCCACTTGAGTCGGCATCCAAAGCGCCGGCTTAAAAAATATAGGTCTTGAAATACTCATCTGATTTTCAACCGCTTAAAGATGCAGATCTTGCCGAGTTATAATTTCGAAAATCTCCGGGTTATAAAAAACTGATGATGCCGAGTCATAATTGTTGTTGACACCGGGTCATATAATTGATCTTCCTGATTTGCTCAAAACTGAGCATTTGAAGATGTTCCTCCTTTATATGCATAATACCTGTATCCCCCAAGTCTTAAGAGGAGAACATAGTGATAGCTTAAGACTTGCTTCAATATAAGTGTTGCAACCTTGAAGAAATCCGGGTTATTCACCTCAATCCGGGTTATCCACATATGTAGCCCCCAAGTGCCGGGTTGTCATGCTTGCAGCAACCTGGGACTTGTAATTGCCTGATGCTCAAAAACTTCAACCAGTGTAGCCCCCAAGGGCCGGGTCATTATGCAACAATGAGCAGGGACTTTGTAAATATAATCATGTAAATTTGAGCAATAACGTGTAGCCCCCAAGGGCCGACTCAGTAAGATAATATTGAGCTGGTACTTTATATATACTTCATTGAAAATAACATCATATGATGTAACCCCCATCATGGTGCTTGAATCCACGTCCACAAGGTTAAGAGCTCTGTGCTTTACCAACTGAGCAATAAACCTTTCAATAATATATGAAAATTTGAGTACCTTGAATTGTTTGACAGGAGCAATTGGTAGCCCCCAAGGGCCGGCTCATTACAATGTAATGAGTCGGGTCTTCAATAAGGTGAACAAAAAATGACTTTGCATTAGCCCCCAAGTGTCATGGTGCATGCTTGCAGCGACATGAGACTTGCATATTTGATATAATCTCAACTTGAATAATGTAGCCCCCAAGTGCCGGGTCGTAAGCCTGCAGCGACTCGGGACTATTCCTACAATTGTAAAATAAATAATATCCATTGATAATATAATAGCCATTGCGCTAAAGCGACTTTGAGAACCTTAATCATAATACTGGTTTACTGATAACCATAATAAAATCCAGCCATGTTGGCTATTTGAAGATTTGAATAATATAATCCAATGATTTATGAGCGCATGATTCCAATGGCGCAATCCAAATATATACTGGCCACTTATAATCCCAAGCCAGTCCGGGTTAATAAACACTGGATAATTTATCATCATACTGGCGACTTATAGTCGAAAGCCAGGCCGGGTTAATAAACGCCGGATAATTTCTCATCATACACTGGCGACTTATCGTCTTAAAGCCAGGCCGGGTTAATAAACATCGGTGATTTAGAATTATGCTTTATTCAACCTGTTTCTGCATATAGCAAGTTTAAAGTGTCCTGGCGGTTTACCGCCGGACGAGTCATAATGCCCAACATATAACCTGGGTTGATAACCAAGGCTGCACTTAAGAATAATCAAATATGAAATATATCATACCTGTGACATTAAATCACATCGTTGGCTGGCCAACTTTATTGTAGTAAAGGTGATAACCCCAATCTTTGAGTACTTATAACTCCTTCCATATCGTGCCGGTTTATGATAAAACCGTGCCGGGTTGTGATAAACACCGGATTAACCATATATAATGCTGGCGACTTGTAGTCAAAACCAGACCGGGCTGATAGTCTCCGGATTATAACTTGATCATGTACTAACAACTTGTAGTTGACAGCCTAACCGGGTTGATAAACGCCGGTTTGAAAACGTCACAAATCTTATGAAAATAAAGAAAACTCAGCAAAAGGCAAATAAAAACCGATGTAGTCGAGGCTTTTCACGGGCTGCCAGGCCCCAAATTTGATCAAGAGGTGTTGCTATGGTTCGGGTTCGACCAAGCCCCCAAGTGATGCTGTGGCATTACGCCGATCAAGAGGTGTTGCTATGGTTCGGGTTCGACCAAGCCCCCAAGTGATGTTGTGGCATTACGCCGATCAAGAGGCGTTGCTATGGTTCGGGTTCGACCAAGCC
>NC_057814.1:498821615-498827528 GCF_018294505.1 Triticum aestivum | reverse complement strand
AAGTGATGCTGTGGAATTACGCCGATCAAGAGGCGTAGCTATGGTTCGAATACGACCAAGCCCCCAAGTGATGCTGTGGCATTGCGCTGATCAAGAGGTGTAGCTATGGTTCCGATAAGACCAAGCTCCCAGGTGATGCTGTGGCATTGCGCCGATCAAGAGGTGTAGCTATGGTTCGGATACGACCAAGCCCCCAAGTGATACTATAGAAAGCTTTGATAAGTTGAATCAAGGGGTAAACCGGACGCCACTTTATGAACAGAAGCCCCCATGTAACCACACATGATACGCCAATAAGGTAGGATACCCATGTTTGAACCGCGCATCATGGCTGCAGGTCCTCTTCGGCAACCTTTAACTTTTTGCAAGAGATAAATTCTTCTTGAACCGGGATTTTGAACCGGATATTGAGGGCTTCAAAACTTCGTGGGAGACACCTTTCCCTTGAACCAGGTTTTAAACCGGAAACTTCATTTTCAGCCGGAAATTTCCTGACGGCTTTTAAACTCGAACTTGCGAGAAGTTAATTCCTTTTTGAACCGGACATTCTTAAACCGGATTTGAGAGCTTCAAAGCTTTGTGGGAGAACAGATTTCCCTTAAACCGGATTGCAAACCGGAATCTTCATTTTCAGCCGGAAATTTTTTGACAGCCTTTCATCTCGAACTTGCGAGAAGTTAATTCCTTTTTGAACCGGACATTTTTAAACCAGATTTTAGCGCTTCAGAGCTTTGTGGGAGAATAGATTTCCCTTGAACCGGATTGTAAACCGGATCCTTTCTGATGACCCGGAACTTGTTCATTGAGCCGGATTTTGTAACTGTCATATACTTTCTAAACCGGAAATTTTTCTGCTGGCCTTCAAATTTTTCAACAATAGGGCAGTAGCCTCCGGGACCGGGTTATCTTTCCCTCCAATGTCATGAGGTTCTTGACTTCACTGAAAACCGGCAACATTTGCTGAGTCATATCATTGTAGCCTCCGAGTCTCAAAGTGACTAGAGGAGTTGGCCTGAGATTCTCCATATTTTGACCGTGATATAAACCGGCATAACTTGTATATCATTGGTGTTGATAGCACGATGTGAATCCACAAAAGGTTGAGGTGACTGCGGCGGGTTGTAAATGATCCCGTATGAGCCGTGTCAGCAACTCGGCCAATGGTTCCTTCCAACTGCTGATTTGAAGTTAACCAAATTGTAGTGGCGGCGACTTGTGCGCCTGCCCATTGAACCACCCAGTGCAGACGGCGGTTGATAGTATATGATAATTTGCCTCCATTTTGTTGAATGAAAACCGGGCTACCCAAGCTGTGACTTGCTCATACTCAACAAACAGCTCATGCAGACAGGTGCGGCCTAGCGTGTTGATGTAGACCAGGCCGCGAGAGACGGACAGAAAATACGACCGTAGCCTCAGAGGCGGCACAGACAGATGAATCGACCGCGGCGTTGTAAACCGGCGCGGGTAGGAGAATCGGCCACGGGGGCAGACAATAAGTCAATCGCGTGTGTTAATATAGTGGGGGTGGCAACCTGCGCAGGATGAGTGCTAGTGCAAAAATAATATTTGTTCACGCCCCTTTTGCAACACCTTTTTGTAAGGAATAACGGTCCTGTGAAAAAATATCACAGACCAGAGTAATTGTTCTCAAATGATTTAATATGTGCTGATAAAATACATAGAAAGGATAACACCTAGTATTTTTTGTCGGACAGACGAGTTGGCCGCGGCGTCGTAAGCCGGTGCGGACGGGTGAGTCGGCAGCGGTGTTGGAAAAAACGTCACGGACACGAGCGAGTCGGCCGCGGGCACGAACAGATGAACCGGCCCTGACGATTCGTCGAGCACCAGGGCATGGTCAGATGCTAGCACATTATAAAGGCGGCGCGAGCTATACATGACATGTCCATCGCTCTTGTAATAAATAGTTATCCTGCATTAAAAAATATTGCAGACCAAGGCAAAGGTAAACCGCTCTTTGACCAAAAATAATATGTGCCAACCAGATAAATTTAAATGGATATCACCTGATTTTTTTCGGATGACGGATAATCCGTTCAACGCGACAGGGGCGGTTCAGTCAGACCGGCGACTCAATATAGCCCGCAAAAGTAGAGTAGCGACTCAAGAAACGGGCGTGCGCTTCGGCGGGTCGCAACAATCTCGGGCATGGTTGCCATGAGTTGATGTAAACCGGGCCACAGGGACCGTAATATAACACCTCATTAGTTATGAACAATTGTACTGGATCAAAAAGTATCGCAAGTCAAAGTAATTGTTCATACAAAAATTAATATGCGCTGAAATAAACCGGACGGATATCACCTGGTACGTTTTTACTTGCGGCAACTTTGACCGGCCAGCGACAACTTGGGCTGCAGCGAGATTGCTCCGGCAAAGTAGAGCAGGAGCGACTTGGAGCTAGGCACTGTTTTTGATCCGCCACCACTGCTGCCCGTGAGCCGCTCGTCGCCAGTGCAGGGACCGGCCGCTGAGGACGTGGCCGGTTTACTGTTTCTCTTCTCTTTCTTTTTTTACGTGAACTAGCACGTTTGGCAAACTCACGTGAGGGATCCTTGGTGCATACATCTTTGCCCTTCCCATGTAGGAGTACTAGTAATATTAGTTTTTGATTCACGTTGGTGCTTGGCCCTTCACGTGGGTGGCAGGCCTGTAGTTGCAAGATGTGACAGCGCTACTGTTGCTTGCTGGACCAGCTGGATGGACTTGAACGCGTGTGTGCGGAGATGGCATGCGATTTGACAGTGGCGGCGCAGCGGAAACTGGTGTCCACCTCGGCGGACTGCCCGCCCAGGAATCGATCTCCATCTCTGCTTATGAGTTGAATCAGCAGCAAAAAACTTGTCGGTCTCGGCGACTTGCGGCGGCGCATCCCGACTTGGACTCGGCGAATCTCTATGGCGCGTGCGGTGGCCGCATAGCGGGTAACCCCTAAAAAATCTCTTGCTCACAATCTTGTACATGCTCAAATAGGCGGCTGCTCATCGATGATGTATATCCGATTGTGCCTGTTCTTCTTCATCCGATTAACCGTGAGCTTCTTGATCCCCTTTAAAAAAATCCCTCCAAGAACTCAACACCACCGTGCGCGTGCCCCACGGTGGGCGCCAACTATCGTGGAATTGTCACGACAGATATCCTACTATGAGGACTTAGTCGTGAGGCCAACGCATCTATGTGGTAGCTTGAGAAGGGTTGAGCGGAATCGAGAGACGCAACACAAGACATGGGTTTAGACAGCTTCGGGCCCCGGGAAACATCATCCGGTAATAGCCCTACATGCTGTTTGTGGCTAGGTCTCATTATCATCATGAGGGAGTCGCCAGTAAACCGGCTCTTTGTGTCTAGCCCTAGAGATTGTTTCTTCTTGCTTCTTGCCCCTCTTTGGGGAGCCCTGCCCCTCCTTATATATGTTGAAGGGGCGGGTTACATGTGGAGTCCTATTAGGATTAGGACTAGTCTATCTCTAATACAAACCGGATACAAGTCCATGTCTTAACTCCTTGTAAGACAAATATTCCTCATGCCTTTCCTCTTAAACCAGCCCACCATAATCATGAACCGGCCTTCTGGGCCTTGGGCCTTGTCACCGTCTGTCTCGCCCGCCGGGTTACCAGTGAATCATAATGTTCAGTCAGGTTGCTTGTAAACCGTCTGGTCTGTGCGGGTCGCCGGTGAATCGCCAAGTGTCAGCGGGGTCTCAAATAAACCGCCAAATCCGCCCGGGTTATACTTCCGGCCGGTTTACGCCGCGGGGTATATCCCCGACACTTACCGTACCACGTACCTATTCCTTTTCGGAGTCTAAAACGTTCTGGAAAGTGTCCCTTATGTATTCCTCCGGGGTTACAGTTTAAATAATGTTAGTTTCAACATTTATAGGATTACCTGAGATATAATGTTTGATTATTTGACCGTTCACCACCTTCCGATTTGTGCCTTCGAAGTTGTTGTTTTTTATGGCACTGGAATGATAGACCTCCTCGATGACGTAAGGACCTTCCCATTTAGAGAGAAGTTTTCCTGCAAAAAATCTTAAACGAGAGTTGTATAGCAACACATAATCACCTACATTAAACTCACGCTTTTGTATCCTTTTGTCATGCCATCTTTTAACTTTTTCTTTAAACAGTTTGGCATTCTCATAGGCTTGGGTTCTCCATTCATCAAGTGAGCTAATGTCAAATAACCTCTTCTCACCGGCAAGTTTGAAATCATAATTGAGCTCTTTAATAGCCCAATATGCCTTATGTTCTAGTTCGAGAGGTAAGTGACATGCTTTTCCATAAACCATTTTATACGGAGACATACCCATAGGATTTTTATATGCAGTTCTATAGGCCCATAATGCATCATCAAGTTTCTTGGACCAATTCTTCCTAGATCTATTAACAGTCTTTTGCAAAATTAATTTGAGCTCTCTATTGCTCAATTCTACTTGACCACTAGACTGTGGGTGATATGGAGATGCAATTCTATGATTAACATCATACTTAGCAAGCATTTTACGAAAAGCACCACAAATGAAAAGTGAACCACCATCAGTTATTAAATATCTAGGGACTCCAAACCTCGGAAAAATAACTTCTTTAAGCATCTTAATAGAGGTGTTATGATGAGCACTACTAGTTGGAATAGCTTCTACCCACTTAGTAACGTAATCAACAACAACTAAAATATGTGTATATCCGTTAGAGGCAGGAAACGGTCCCATATAATCAAAGCCCCAAACATCAAATGGTTCAATAACAAGTGAATAATTCATAGGAATTTCTTGACGTCTACTAATATTACCAATTCTTTGACATTCATCACAAGACAAGACAAACTTACGAGCATCCTTGAAGAGAGTAGGCCAATAAAAACCAGATTGCAATACCTTATGTGCAGTTCTATCTCCAGCGTGGTGCCCTCCATAAGCCTCGGAGTGACACTTGCGTAGGATCTGTTCCTGTTCATGCTCAGGTACACAACGCCTAATAACACCATCTACTCCTTCTTTATAAAGATGTGGGTCATCCCAAAAGTAATGTCTTAAATCATAGAAAAACTTTTTCTTTTGCTGGTATGTGAAACTAGGGGGTATGAATTTAGCAACAATGTAATTAGCATAATCAGCATACCATGGAGCAGTACGAGAAGCATTTATGACATTCACTTGTTCATCAGGAAACCTATCGTCAATAGGTAGTGGGTCATCAAGAACATTTTCTAACCTAGACAAGTTGTCTGCAACGGGGTTCTGAGCTCCCTTTCTATCAATAATATGTAAATCAAATTCTTGTAGCAAGAGAACCCATCTAATAAGTCTACGTTTAGCATCTTTCTCTTCCATAAGATATTTAATCGCAACATGATCAGTGTGAATAGTTACTTTACACTACTAGGAAAAGGGCTATAGATGGAATGGCCACTAATGGCGCACCAGACATGTGGTGCGCCATTGCTATATAGAAATGGCGCACCATGTGCTGGTGCGCCATTAGTGTGAAAAACACTAATGGCGCACCAGACAAACAGTGCGCCATTAGTAACAATTTTATTTTTATTTTTCCAAACATACTAATGGCGCACCAGGACACAGTGCGCCATTACTAGTTCTAACTAGTAATGGCGCACTAGCCATATAGTGCGCCACTACTATATTTTTTTGCAAAACTACTAATGGCACACCAGGGAACAGTGCACCATTACTAGCGATCCCCCTCCATCTCGATCGCTATCCCACCTCGCCAGATCCGGCCCCCCTCGCCGCCGAGCACCCCCCGCACCCTCTACCCCGCTCCACCGGGCGCCGCCGCCGACCCCCCGCACCCTCCCCCGCTCCACCGCCGCCGACGACCCACCGCACCCTTCCCTGCTCCACCGCCACCGACGACCCACCGCACC
>NC_057814.1:498809956-498821010 GCF_018294505.1 Triticum aestivum | reverse complement strand
GATGGTTATCAGAACTCCGGGGTAACGATGGAATCCTACACCGGTAACGACAAGGACAGAGCACCCCCCGCAACCCCCGACGACCCACCGCACCCTCCCCCGCTCCACCGCCGCCGAGCACCCCCCGCACCCTGTTTTTATAAAAATTATTACTGTTTTTATAAAAAAATATTACTGTTATGATTTAAACAAGTTTCAACATATTTAAACACAAATAAATATCAAACAGCATTTTAAATGCATTTTTTATAAAAAATATTACTGTTATGATTTAAACAAGTTTGAACATATTTAAACACAAATAAATATCAAACAGCATTTTAAATGCATAAAAAAAATTGGGGAGCCTGGGAATCGAACCCAGGACCTCCTAGTGTGTGTGCTGCGTGCTGACCAGTCGGGCTAGTGGGCGTGTTCTAATGGAGATAGGGTTAGGTGGGATATAACCTGACCAGTCGGGCTAGTAAGTAAAACAAAATTCTAATGGCGCGCCAGGGGGAGGTGCGCCATTAGAATCGACGTACTTATGGCGCACCAGGGGGAGGTGCGCCATTAGAATTTTTATACTTGTTCCCCTCGCACTGTCGCCTCCCTCCCTCCCTCGCCAGATCCCCCACTCCTCGACCCCAACCGTACGCCGCCGCCCCCTTGCTCCGCCCCCTCCGTCCGCCGCGGCTGCACGCCGGCGAGCGCGGCCCCGACGCGCCCATCCCGCCTGCCCCTGCCGTGCTCCGCCACCGGCCCCTGCTCTCCTTCGACCGCGGCGAGCGAGGACCCGGAAGAGCTCGGATCCCGACCGCGACCCCTTCGCCGACCCCGACCCCGACCCCTCCGGCGACCAGGTACCTCTCCTCCTTCCTCCCTCTCTCCACCATTCCCCATTCCCTCCCACCTGTCCAGCGCCGACTCCATCACCATGGACTGACTCCCTCGCAGTCGAGATCCGCCCCGTCGACGTCTAGCAGCCCAGCTCGACCTCCAGCCACTCCAGCTCCCTGGTGCGCCAAAAAGGTGGCAGCTCGTAGCCTCGTACATTGCTTTCAGTATGGGTGTAGAATCTCTAGCAGATAGTTCACTAGTATAACAACAATGGTCATTGTTTAGTATTTGGCACTTCTGTTTAGGTTAAAACAATGTTATTTTTTTGTTCTTTTGCAAAGATTAGAGTGCAGCAGCCCTGTAGATTGTGATTAATTACTATATGATTCAGTTCTAAATATTTTGTTTTATGATCCCGGTGCAAAGGAATTCATATTTTAGTTTACATCTGTCTATGTAGTGTGTTGTGAAGGCCAAGTTTGAGAAGTGGTGGTGTCGCAGAGCAATCCTCTCCCTTGACAGGTACAATGTCCACTCTTCCACATGTCTTAGTTTTTTTCATGCAATTGCTTCATTGCCATATTACATCATTAACTGTTATATATTCCAAATCGTGCAAAACTTCAATAGGGCAAACCTTATGTGATGATACAGGTTGTTAGTTGCTACTAGAAAGTGTTGAGAGATATTAAAGCGGTGTAACAATTGCTGTCGGGTTTAGCAACTGATATCTTCTTCATCTCCTTTTGCACTGCTTACATGTAAGGTATTGTAGTTTAGGTGCTTCTTTCACCAGCTGCAAAACAATGCAGCTGGTGCTTGATGCATGTGTTAATGCATGTGTTAATGCTAGTAAGCTCCTGTTATGGGTCTCAAGCATGAATGTACCCCAAGATTTCTATTGGAACTGGACATGTGTTAATGCAATTAGGTGCTTCTTTCACCAGCTGCAAAACAATGCAATTTCATACGTTTTCACCAGCTGCAAAACATCATAAAAATACCATTAGGTACCTCCTGTAAACACAAAAATAGAAACAATGCAAGACATGGCTTGTCTCTGATCCTCTGTTTTCTTTTTTCATTGGTTGCATTTTGATCCTAAATGTCAATCAATAAGTCTATTATTAGGAATCAGCAAAGTTGATTATCTATTCTACATAATTTCTAATCTGATGTTTGCATTTCCTAACTGTAGCATTTTTTTCTCAGACCAAGGCAAATGAAATCGACTAAAGAAAGAAATAGCATTTACCAATTACCACTAACCATGGCACTAATGTTTCACCTTAGATCATATGTTTGTTCTCTGATACACATGTGGGAAACCTTCTAAACAACAACCTATTAATGGTAGTTGTTCTTTGTATTGTGGAATACATCGCATGTTTTATAAATTGGGTCAGATGTATAATTAGTCGATGTATAATCCTGGTACTAATTGGTCTCTTCTGCTGCTTATCAGAGATGGGGGGAAGCAGCCACCGCCGCTCTGCCTCACCGGAGTACGAGTTGGATGCTTTCGAGTTCTTCAGTATCATACTTGGGACTTCAGTATCAGCCACGAGGCAGGTATATAAAACGAGAGATCTCCCCTTCACCCATCTCATTATGATAACTCTGTTATTTGCTACATCACTCCTTGTCCCAAATTGCAGAGGCTGCCTGACACTTTTATGAACATGCTGGGTGAAGATCCGCCACATAATGTGAAGCTCCGACAGGCCGGCAGCGGGGTTCGCAGGCTGTGGGACGTGGAGTTGGTGATCGAGGAGGGCCACATGTACCTGTGCCGTGGCTGGGAGAAGTTCTACAGTGCCTACGACCTACGGACCGGGTACTTTCTTCTTTTCAGGTACGACGATGACGCCACAATGCTCATCGTGAAGGTTTTCAACACGACTATGTGTCGCATGCGCTACACTGACGACGAAGATGCCAGTGCGTTCTGCCTCTTCTTATTCCTCTACATTTTGCTTTGTCTCACATCGATTGTTAACGGCCATTGTTGCATTTGGACAGACAATGTGAGCAGCAGCAGCGACACTGGCTACAACCAAAGCAGCAGCGATTATGGTTGTAGCAAAAGCAACAGCGATTCTGGCTTTAGCGAAAGCAGCAGCGATTCTGGCAGCAGCAAAGACAGCAAGAAGGATGATCCGGACTAGAGTGGGGGAGAAGAGGAGCAGAGTGGGCCGCTGCAGGATGACGATGGGCATCAGGCTGAGGATGACCTAGCGCTGGTGGTGGCTGACCAAGGGCAAGAGATGGTGGTGGCTGACCATGGGCAAGAGATGGTGGTGGCTGACCATGGGCAAGAGATGGTGGTGGCTGAGGATGACCTAGCGATGGTCGTGCCCGTCCTGCCTGAAGGTGGCCTCGCGATGGTGGTGGTGCCTGACAATGACCACGCACCGGTGGTGGCGCCGGCGATCCCACAGCTGGGCGACATGACCACGCCAATTGTGGTAGAAGACTACATCCCACAGCTGCCTCCACCGCCTCGCCGCTCTTGGCGCATCAGGCTGAGGAAGGAGAAGGAGAAGAACAATGAGAACTGAACTATGTGAAACTTTTGTAATATGGTGTTGGATGGATAACGATGTTGGATGAACAATGTGAAACTTTTGTAATATGTAACGATGGAACTATGTGTTGGCTATGTATGTATATATGATGAAACTTGTGTGTTGGATATGATTGTTATATGGATGCTTGTTGTATATATATGTGTTGGATATCTCATAAGTGAAATAGTGACATGAGATTAAGAAAAAAACGATTTTTTTAAATGCTACTAATGGCGCACTTCCATCTGGTGCGCCATTAGTATACCAGTTACTAATGGCGCACCTGTGGTGCGCCATTACTAAAATATTCTAGTGGCGTGGTGCTAGTGGCGCACCAGTAGTGCGCCATTAGTAGGCAAAACTGGTGCGCCACTAGTAAGCCTTTTTCTAGTAGTGTTAGAATCAACAATATAAGGTCTGAACTTATCACAAGCAAATACAACTGCTAAGAATTCTTTTTCAGTAGTAGCATGATTTCTCTGGGCATTGCCTAGAGTTTTACTAGCATATTGAATGACATTTAATTTCTTATCAACTCTTTGCCCTAGAAAAGCACCTACAGCATAATCACTAGCATCACACATGATTTCATAGGGTAAATTCCAATCAGGTGGCTGAACGATAGGTGCAGAAATTAATGCTTTCTTAAGTATTTCAAATGCTTCTACACAATCATCATCAAAGACAAAAGGTATATCTTTTTGTAAGAGATTAGTCAGAGGCCGAGAAATTTTTGAGAAGTCCTGAATGAACCTCCTATAAAAAACCGGCATGACCAAGGAAACTTCTTATACCTTTGATGTCCTTAGGAAATGGCATCTTTTCAATAGCATCAACTTTAGCTTTATCGACTTCAATACCTCTTTCAGAAATTTTATGCCCCAAGACAATGCCTTCATTAACCATAAAGTGGCACTTCTCCCAATTCAAAACAAGATTAGTTTCTTCACATCTCTGCAAAACTCGATCAAGGTTGCTCAAGCAATCATCAAAAGAGGATCCATAAACGGAGAAATCCTCCATGAAAACCTCACATATCTTTTCACAGAAGTCAGAGAATATAGCCATCATGCATCTTTGAAAGGTAACGGGTGCATTACATAAACCAAAAGGCATACGTCTATAAGCAAAACTACCAAAAGGGCAAGTAAAAGTGGTCTTTGCTTGATCATCAGCTGACACAGGTATTTGAGAGAAACCAGAGTAACCATCTAGAAAGCAAAAGTGTGTATGTTTGGTTAATCTTTCTAGCATTTGATCAATGAAAGGCAAAGGGCAATGATCTTTTTTAGTAGCTTTATTTAATTTGCGGAAATCAATTACCATCCTATAACCTGTAATAATTCTTTACGGGATCAATTCATCTTTATCATTAGGAACGACAGTAATACCTCCCTTCTTAGGGACACAATGGACATGACTTACCCACTGACTATCAGCAACGAGATAAATAATACCTGCCTCAAGGAGCTTTAATATTTCCTTTCTTACCACCTCCTTCATCTTCGGATTTAGCCGTCGTTGGTGATCAATAACTGGTTTGTCATCTTTCTCCAAATTTATTTTGTGTTGACATAGAGTGGGACTAATGCCCTTAACATCATCAAGAGTATATCCAATAGCAGCACGGTGCTTCTTCAGAGTTTTCAATAATTTCTCTTCCTCTTTCTCTGAAAGGTTAGCACTAATAATAACATGATATACCTTCTTTTCATCAAGATAAGCATATTTAAGAGTATCAGGTAATGGTTTAAGCTCAAAAACGGGATCACCCTTGGGTGGAGGAGGATCCCCTAGGATTTCAACAAGCAAGTTGTGTTTCAGAATAGGTCCCTGCTTAAAGAATACTTCATCTATTTCCCTTCTTTCATTCATAAACATATCATTTTCATGGTCAAGCAAATATTGTTCTAAAGGATCATTAGGAGGCACATCAATAGAAGCAAGACCAATAATTTCATCCTTACTAGGCAGTTCCTCATCACGAGGTTGTCTACGAAATTTAGAAAAATTAAACTCATGAGACATATCATCCAAACCAATAGTAACAACATCCTTTTCACAGTCTATCTTAGCATTAACAATATTCAAGAAGGGTCTACCAAATATAATGGGACAAAAGCTATCTTGTGGGGAACCAAGAACAAGAAAATCAGCAGGATATTTAGCTTTCCCACACAAGACCTAAACATCTCTAACAATCCCAACCGGTGAAATAGTATCTCTATTAGCAAGTTTAATGGTAACATCGATATCTTCTATCTCAGCTGGTGCAATATCATGCATAATTTCTTTGTATAAGGAAATAGGTATTGCACTAGCACTAGCACCCATATCACACAAGCCATGATAACAATGATCTCCTATTTTAACAGAAATAATAGGCATGCCTACCACAGGTCTATGTTTATCTTTAGCACCAGGTTTAGCAATTCTAGCAATTAACAGAAATAAATAACATGCCCATCGATATTATCAGCCAACAGATCTTTAACAATAGCAATATTAGGTTCAACTTTAACTTGCTCAGGAGGTGCATAAGTTCTAATATTACTTTTACGAACCATCGTTGAAGCTTTAGCGTGATCCTTTATCCTAACAGGAAAAGGTGGTTTCTCAACATAAGTAGTAGGAACAATAGGATCATTATAAGTGATAGTCTTTTCTTCAACTTTAAAAGGTTCAACTACTTTTACTTCTATGGGAGGGTGATATTTAAACCACTTCTCCTTAGGGAGATCAACATGAGTAGCAAAGGATTCACAAAAAGAAGCTACTATCTCAGAGTCAAGTCCATATTTAGTGCTAAATTTACGGAAAACATCGGTACCCATAAAAGATATAACACAATCAAATTTAGGTGTTATACCTGACTCCTTACCTTCGTCGAGATCCCAATCTTCAGAGTTGCATTTAATTCTTTCCAATAAATTCCATTTGAATTCAATAGTCTTCATCATAAAAGAACCAGTACAAGAAGTATCGAGCATGGTGCGATTGTTGTCAGAAAGCCGAGCATAAATTTTTTGAATAATCATTTCTCTTGAGAGCTCATGATTGGGGCATGAATATAACATTGACTTAAGCCTCCCCCAAGCTTGAGCGATCCTTTCTCCTTCACGAGGCCAAAAATTATATATATAATTACGATCACGATGAACAACATGCATAGGATAAAACTTCTGATGAAATTCCAATTTCAATCATTTGTAGTTCCATGATCCCATATCATCACATAGTCTATACCATGTCAATGCCTCTCCCTTCAAAGATAAAGGGAAGACCTTCTTCTTGATAACATCCTCGGGCATACCTGCAAGCTTAAATAATCCACAAACTTCATCCACATAGATTAAGTGTAAATCGGGATGCAATGTTCCATCTCGTGCAAAAGGATTAGCTAGCAGTTTCTCTATCATACCCGAAGGAATTTCAAAGTAAACATTTTCATTTTCAGTAGGTTGAGTAGGTTGAGGAGCAACTATTTGCTCTACTGGTCGGGGTGAAGATACCCCGAACAAGCCCCTCAAAGGATTACTTTCCATAGTAACAAGTGACAGTAAATTTCAGCACACTATACAAATTTTTCCTTACCAAATTCCACTTACCAAAGGCGCTTCACACCCCAGCAACGGCGCTAGAAAAGAGTCTTCATGACCCACAAGTGTAGGGGATCTACCGTAGCCTTTTCGACAAGTAAGAGTGTCGAACCCAACGAGGAGCAGAAGGAAATGACAAGTGGTTTTCAGTAAGGTATTCTCTGCAAGCACTGAAATTATAGGTAACAGATAGTTTTGTGATAAGATAAATTGTAACGGGTAACAAGTAACAAGTGTAAATAAAGTGCAGCAAGATGGCCCAACCCTTTTTGTAGCAAAGGACAAGCCTGGACAAACTCTTATATCGAGGAAAGCGCTCCCGAGGACACATGGGAATTATCGTCAAGCTAGTTTTCATCACGTTCATATGATTTGCGTTCGGTACTTTGATAATTTGATATGTGGGTGGACCGGTGCTTGGGTGCTGTCCTTACTTGGACAAGCATCCCACTTACGATTAACTCCTATTGCAAGCATCCGCAACTACAAAAGAAGTATTAAGGTAAACCTAACCATAGCATGAAACATATGGATCCAAATCAGCCCCTTACGAAGCAACACATAAACTAGGGTTTAAGCTTCTGTCACTCTAGCAACCCATCATCTACTTATTACTTCCCAATGCCTTCCTCTAGGCCCAAACAATGGTGAAGTGTCATGTAGTCGACGTTCACATGACACCACTAGAGGAGAGACAACATACATCTCATCAAAATATCGAACGATACCAAATTCACATGACTACTGATAGCAAGACTTCTCCCATGTCCTCAGGAACAAACGTAACTACTCACAAAGCATATTCATGTTCATAATCAGAGGGGTATTAATATTCATAATGGATCTGAACATATTATCTTCCACCAAGTAAACCAACTAGCATCAACTACAAGGAGTAATCAACACTACTAGCAACCTACAGGTACCAATCTCAGACTTAGAGACAAGAATTGGATACAAGAGATGAACTAGGGTTTGAGAGGAGATGGTGCTGGTGAAGATGTGTAACGCCCCCGATTTGACCGTACACTAATCATACAGGCAAATGTGTACGATCAAGGTCATGAAATCCTGCAGAGTTACTCGGGTTGGTTGCTGGTCCATATTGGGGCGAGGAAACTGAGCCATCATATTTTCCATGAATTGGCGGTTTAGTTCAAACTGTTGGATCATACCAGCCATGTACTCAGGTGGTGGTGGGGCATTGCCACCACGACCACGACCACCTGGTCTAACCATCCTGCTAATATATAACAGGGGTAGTTCAGCATTGAGAAATTTGCAAAGACAAGAATCATTCATCATGAAACATGCATAATGAAAGGAGCATGATAGCTACTACATAGTAGTCACCATAACTTACAAAAGGGGTCATGCATAGAGTTCAGTACATAGAGTTCAGTACATAGACTAAAACATCATAGGCGGCACACAGGCTCGCGGCGAATGCATCTAACACTACAAGCAAGCCTACATCAGTCCCAAGAGGTACTGTGGAGGTAATCGTAGCCCGACAGCTGGTAGTGAGGCAACGGATAGCCCTCCACGTCAGCAGACTGGGGGCCGCAGATACTCAGGTGTAGAGCCTGACGCTCAGGTGGCAGAAGAGGACCAAGTGCGGGAGAGCCTCCCACCTCTGGCCAACCGACACCGTGGGGCATCACAGTCCTGGCTGGGTAGATCGCAGTACGCGGTAGCTGTCCAGATCGGACAAAGGGGTGCAGCAGCGTCAGAGCACGGTAAAGGTGCTGACGGGTGGTGTACATCTCGTGGCGAAGAGCTCGGTTAGCTCGATCCAGCCCATCAGCATGCAGAACCAGGTTCTGATGGTAGAAGGGCTCTCGGGTGACCGTGGAGTAGGCAGCAGTATAGTATCCCTCCGCACCAACATCAGATGCGATAGCAATGTGCCTGAAAGGGGAGGTGTCCAACTCCCGATACTCTCCACGAAGACGTGTCAGAGCAGCATAGGCAGCATCGTGGACAGCCATATCGATGGTCACACCAACACCATGTGCGGTGTGCAGCACAGTAGTGGAGTCATACTCCCGCGAGTAGAGGTGGACGATGGCACGGTACTGCTCCTGGTTAAAGTCCTGGTACTCCTCGTAGACGGTGTACTCAGGGTGCCAGCGATAACCCAGATAGGTCATCATCTCAGCTAGCACAGCCGGTGATCCCGAGGCACCAATGGCCGTCGTGTGGCGCACGACCTGCCTCGTGGGTTCCATCTGAAAGCAAAGACGTTTCAAAGGAGTCAAATGACAGTGTGTGAATTGTTCAAAATACTATTCTAAGAAACAACTATGGCTTATCCAACTTTGGGGTGAATGCGGTCACGGGATCCTAGTGTTAGAGTTAGTAAATTCGTTTAACCCGAGTAGAAGAGAGTTCAGAGTCCCAGAGTAAAGGTCGAGGAGTAAAAGATCCTAGTACCACCCAATGGCGACGTGGGCCCATAACCCACAGGTCCCAGGATCGAAACCTGGCTCTGATACCAACTTGTAACGCCCCCGATTTGACCGTACACTAATCATACACGCAAATGTGTACGATCAAGGTCAGGGACTCACGGGAAGATATCACAACACAACTCTAAAACATAAATAAGTCATACAAGCATCATAATACAAGCCAGGGGCCTCGAGGGCTCGAATACAAGTGCTCGATCACAGACGAGTCAGCGGGAGCAACAATATCTGAGTACAGACATAAGTTAAACAAGTCTGCCTTAAGAAGGCTAGCACAAACTGGGATACAGATCGAATGAGGCGCAGGCCTCCTGCCTGGGATCCTCCTAACTACTCCTGGTCGTCGTCAGCGGGCTGCACGTAGTAGTAGGCACCTCCAGTGTCGTAGGTGTCGTCGTCGACGGTGGCGTCTGGCTCCTGGACTCCAGCATCTAGTTGCGACAACCAGATAGAAAGGAAAGGGGAAAAAGAGGGAGAGAAGCAACCGTGAGTACTCATCCAAAGTACTCGCAAGCAAGGAGCTACACTACATATGCATGGGTATATGTGTAAAGGGGCATATCAGTGGACTGAACTGCAGAATGCCAGAATAAAAGGGGGATAGCTAGTCCTGTCGAAGACTACGCTTCTGGCCATCTCCATCTTGCAGCATGTAGAAGAGAGTTGATTGAAGTCCTCCAAGTAGCATCGCATAGCATAATCCTACCCGGCGATCCCCTCCTCGTCGCCCTGTTAGAGAGCGATCACCGGGTTGTATCTGGCACTTGGAAGGGTGTATTTTATTCAGTATCCAGTTCTAGTTGTCATAAGGTCAAGGTACAACTCCGGGTCATCCTTTTACCGAGGGACACGGCTATTCGAATAGATAAACTTCCCTGCAGGGGTGCACCACATAACCCAACACGCTCGATCCCATTTGGCCGGACACACTTTTCTAGGTCATGCCCGGCCTCGTAAGATCAACGTGTCGCAGCCCCACCTAGGCTCAACCGAGAGGTCAACACGCCGGTCTAACCCTATGCGCGCAGGGGTCTGGGCCCATCCCCCTATGCACACCTGCATGTTGAGAGGGCGACCGGAAGCAGACCTAGCCTAGTGGCGTTCTAGTCCAATCCGGCGCGCGCCGCTCCGTCGCTGACGTCAAAAAGAGCTTCGGCTGATACCACGACGCCGGGATACCCATAACTACTCCCGCGTAGATGGCTAGTGCGTATAGACCAAATGGCCAGACTCAGATCAAATACCAAGATCTTGTTAGGCGTGTTAAGTAACCGCGAACGTCGACCAGGGCCAGGCCCACCTCTCACCTAGGCGGTCTCAACCTGCCCTGTCGCTCCGCCACAAAGAGCCACTTGCAGGTACTCCTATGAGCTGACCCGACTTTAGTCATCACATGTGTCATGTATATAGTATATAAGTATATACCCGTGATCACCGCCCAGGTGATCACGACCCGATAGTATAGCATAGCAGACGGACAAGAATGTAGGGCCACTGATGGAAAACTAGCATCCTATACTAAGCATGTAGGATTGCAGGTAAAGGTAACAACAGTAGTAGCAAGGATAGGCTATGCATCAGGATAGGATATCGGA